>NC_050476.1:1322138-1490000 GCF_013373865.1 Monomorium pharaonis
TGCAGGGTCTCTCTCGGTAGCGTCACGCCACGTTTAATAGACGCGACGGCGAAACTTTCGGCATATCGACACCGAACCGTTTTACTATCATTCACAAGCTAATCTAAAAATGTAACGGGAAGAGGGGGAGCTATCGCCGCACGCAGGGCGATTCCAAGTCGATTATCTCACGAACCGGTTTGAAATCTTAGAAAAATAGACTTTTCCGGGAACAGAAGGGGGGAGGAGAGGAGGAGGGGAGTGACGCTTTTCTCGATCGCAACTCGTAGAAAACGACTGGATATTTACAAACTCACGCGTGAATTCTCGAAGGATTCTTTGTGCTCTCGTCGCTCCGTTTTTCTTTTTTTTTTTTTTTTTTCATTCGACTTCGATTCACTGTTGTGTCGCGTCCGCGTCCGGAACAGGTTCCCGACGTATCCGTGAGAAAAAAGGGAAGCGAACGGTAAGGGAGGTACGTGCAGATAAAAATAAACGGAACAACGCTAATGAGATAAGAGCCGGTTGCATCAACAGGTTAGGACGAGCGGGCCCGTGCGAGCGCCTCCCATGTTTCTTTCCGGGAAATATCTCTAATTACTTTAGCCGTGCGTCGGAGGAGAGAAAAAGAGAGAGAGAGAGAGAGAGAGAGAGAGAGAGAGAGGGGGGGGGGGGGGGAGACCTTCCGATTTCCCAGCGGAAATTTGGCGAAACGACAATGCCGACACCGCTACTGTATAGCGTCTCCGCCGAAATGTCCCCCCCCCCTCTCTCTCTCTCTCTCTCTCTCTCTCTCTTCCTTCCCGATGGAGAGGACGCCGATACTTTTCTTGGATCGGCCGGCCGGAATTATCAGAATGATACATCTCGCCGAAACAGCGTTCTGTCGGCGCCATTTGTCGCGATTGCTAGCAGCGTCGCTATTCCGAAGAAAGAGAAAGAGAGAGAGAGAGAGAGAGAGAGAGAGAGAGAGAGAGGAAGACAGAGAGATAGACGGTAGTTTCGTGGATCGTGATCGAAGGGTGTTCTTTCTCTCACCGTGCATTCGCTCGTCTTTTGCATCTCCGTCCCGCGAGAACCGTCGCTGCTGCTGCTGCTGCTGCTGCTCCTCCTCCTCCTCCTCCTTCTCCTCCTGCTCGGCGAACGTGGTGATCCAGCCCGAGGTCGACTCGACGCACTCATTCCCAAACGAGGTGCCGATTCCTGTTTCCTCCATCCTCCAGCGGTGTTAACTCCGCGCTTTTTAACAGGCCGATCGCTGCTCGGGCATTGCGGCCATGCATGTACGCGACGCGGGAAGCGACAGTACTGCCAACTTTGTTGAACGCGCGCTCTTAAAGGCATATCGCAACACGCGCATCGCCCCTGCCGAAAGCGGTGTAGACCCCTCCATTCGAAAATGTCGCCCTACTTCGAATTTCGAAGCTTGTCCATCACTAGGAGAGAGAGAGAGAGAGAGAGAGAGAGTGAGACGCATATGTTGCCGGCCGGCACCGCGATGTTTTCTACATGGACTTTTCATCGCCAAACAATCGCGTGCGATTTTAAACCCTTTAAAATGACAAATGCAGCTCAAATTCGAACGTGTAATCGAGTATTCAGCCATTAAATATTCATATACTTGAACGTAATAAAACAGAAATTATCTTCCTCTCACATAATTTTTAATGCTGTGTATGCACATTTGATTCCGATTATTGAATGCTTATTGTTAATATTAGACATGGTTTAACTAATCTCGTTCGGAATTTGTTTCTCTTCGTTAATTTGTAAAGTTTTCATGGAACGTGATATTTAACAGCGTAGAACGAATAAAATACATAAATTTATACAATTTTACGTACACAAGTTTTTATTTACGGCATGACAAAAATATATACCATTTTTTTATACCGTAAATAAACATTTATAAATAATTTAATATTTACTTTCCTTATTTAACTTGACAATTTCTTATAGACACAATTTTGTATATCGTACATCTCTAATTCTTAGATCGACTCCGAATTATTTACGAATTCGAGACAAAGAGGAAAGCTGCAAACCTCACCTCCATTTCACAACATTGTCCCCCTCTCCTCTCCCCTCAAAGTGCGTTCCTGCCCTTTCCGCGCCCTTCTCCTCTCGCGAATCGGAGCCAACAATATATTCGACCTTCCGCTTTAAACTTCCGGAAAAGACGCGTCGTATTATTTATTAGGAACGGTAGGATGGGAGCAGTAATAATTAATGACCAACTCACTCGCGATGTCCTCGCGCTAAAATCGCCATCTCTCTTCGTTTTGCGCCGCGGAAAATCTCTCGTCCGGCAGCCGTATTAAACCGAGCGTCGAACGCGTTCCCGCTGAAATAAAGCGGCCGATAAATTAACGAAAAACGGAAGTGTAAAAGCAGAGCAGCGGTCGCGGGCGCTTTACTACTCCGCGCTACGAACGAGATTGTCGCGGGCCACGAGTTTAAGGTTATCGTCGTCGCGCGTATCGCGCCAACGTCGTCGTTGCTGTCGTCTCGAGAGATATGAGAAGGGCCGCGAACCCTGCCACGTGATTGGAGCGTCAAAAACGACGCGATTAGGCAGGCCTGTTCTTTTCGTCGCTGCACCACATTGAAACTTTCCTATCTCGCTTTCGTCCGGTGCTAGGGAAAAACTGAAACAGATCCAATAGAGATATTTAATTAACGGATGTGTCTATAAATATGTTATTTGATATGGGTATTTCGTGTGCAGTAAATAACAAAAAGGGAAATAATTTAATATTTATACCTTTACTCGAGATAAGATATTTTACACTTTGATATACGTTACAGATTATTAAGTTTCTAACTTTTTATTTAATTGTTTCGTTTGTTACTTTTTATTTCTCAGAAAAGAAATGGAAGAGAGAAAATTCAAAATAAAAAATAGCATATATATGTATATAAAACTCAATTTTCATAAACGTGTTTTAATATAAATTCACTTGTCAGTTGTGTGACAATTTTTAAATTGGATGGAATTTTGAATAATTTGCATAACTCCAGTAAATGACCACTTAACTCCTATAGTTGAGATAATTTGATCCGCGTACTATCTGTACTTACGTCGATTATATCGTGCGGAAATCGTCGTTTCGTTCATTTTACATTATTCACGATTATTACGTGTTCCTTCCTAGTAGATAATCTATCTTTAATTGTTATTGTTTTCAAGCGCCTTTTTATCAAGTGCTCTACGATAATCTGTTTCTTTTACATACATGGAATGAGTGATTCGCACGACGTAAATAGCACTCACGAATGAACGTGAGGAAAAAAAAGGAGTGACAAGCATAATCAATGACTTTATGCAATAATGCCTATATTTATAAGTTAGGATAATTATAGGCAGGCGTGAATGTGCTGCATCTATCAGCAATCCGTGTACAAAATTTGAATTGATATCTGCTTTTATTATGCTTTAAGTTTTTTTAGAAGTAAAAAAATTAGAAAAAGAGAGAGAGAGAAAGAGGCAAAAGAAAAGGAATAAATTTTGTTTAGATTTAGTAACTCTTCACACATTGATGTTATATAAAAATTGTAATTGTATCTGTTGACATAAAATTTGGAAAAACGCTATTTATTGTCTTTATTTTACAGGTAGTCACATTCTGCTCGAGAAATTACGGAAGTATAAGCCAAAAATTGCAGTATTCAACGGCAAACTTATATACGAAGTGTTCTCGGGAAAGAAGGAATTTGGATTTGGAAGGCAACCCAACCTCGTCGAGGGCACCAATACGGTAAAATAGCCATTGTATTGTTTCCTCACGCTCTGGCATATTTCGGACAAAGTTCATCAAATTTTAAACAGTAAGGAAATCGAGAGTTGTCGATTGTACATGTTTTTCTTCAAAAAAAAAAGAAAAAGCTTTCAGATATTAATATGAATAAATATTAATGCTTAATTAAAAAATTAATTTCTATCTTCAATAATATTGATATGAATATTAATACATTATGTTACAGCGCGCTGATGAAATATAATATGCAATAGATATATGCTAGAAATAGAAATTAAATTGCGCGCCGGAATGACTATTTCCGGTTTTTGTCGAAATCGCCAACTTAACTTTTTAGTTATTTCATAATCTCTTATTAGAGGCTTTCTAGGGGAAAACGTAAGAAACTACCATTTTGAAATTCTCATAATCAGCTTGACTTCCAGTTCAGAGTAGCTCCACTCTCATTTCGGCTCGCTCCACAATTTACTTACTGTTTAACTTTTGCTGCTTTTTTCCACGTGCTATAATTCTAATCGCCTGTAGAAATAAAAGAAGCAAAATTCTGACTTTTCTTTTAATATGGCCGTTTCAGTATATGTGGGTTATGCCTTCGAGCAGCGCGAGGTGTGCTCAGCTACCACGTGCTGCTGATAAGGTGCCATATTACGCTGCTCTGAAGAAGTTTCGTGACTATCTGAACGGCACAATCACGCACTTGGACGAGTCGGACATTGTTTTCGCTGATTCGAAACTCAAGAAGAAGGATCACGAGGCGATCGAGGACAAGAAGCCAGTGTTTACCGACGATTTGCCCGACGGTGACGGCCGAATCACGGAGATCAACGGCATGGGAATTAAGCAGGAGACGGGGTTGATACCCGGCAAGAAGAAACGCGGCAGACCGAAAAAGATCAAGAATCCGGAGGATCAGCCCGCGCCGGATCCCGAGAAGCTGGACGCGAATGGCGAAGTTATCAAAAAGCGCCGTGGTCGTCCGAAAAAGATTCATCAGCAGCAGAAGCAGATGGAGCGGGACAATCGCGAGAGGGAACAACAACAACAGCAGCAACATCAGGTGATGGGCCACTTGAACGATGGTTACGGTAACGTCCCGAATTGCTTCTCACCGCCGATAATGTCACCCCCGAAGACGTTCCAGCACATGGCGCCGTATCCGCAAGCGATGAACGACGGGTTTTACGGTCCGGGCATGAACGACAGTAGCCCGTACAATATGAGCTCGAAGCAGAGCCCGGTGCACCTGCAGCACTACAGTCAGAGTCCCAAGTCCATGTCGCTGTCGTTTCACTCGGATCTGTCGTCGGAGATCAATACCGCCATCTCGTCAGAGAACAATCTCGAGCCGTCGCCATTGACGTCGCCCAGCGTCGAACATCCGGACTTTGAGCCGCCCACTAGCATGTCGCAACAGAACATGGGCAACGATCATCGTCAGTACAATCCGGCCGGAGGTCCCGACCCGACGGGTCACCATGGCAGTCCTGGCACGCCGTCCCACAACAGCTACGCCAACTACATGGGCTACCACGAGCAGCCGCCGGATGCGCACAATCCGCATCCGCATCAGACGACGCCGACGCCTCTCAGCCAGACCGCCGAGGAGCACTCCCATCACTCGCATCCGACGCCGCCACATCCGCATACGCCGACTCACACGTCCATGTCGCCGCACCATCCGCACGAGCAGTACGGCATCAAGAGGAACTCTGGTCAGGACGTGGCGTCTAAGAGCCTGAGCGACTTGGAGTCCCTCGTGGATCAGATCCCGAACATAGCCGATGGCGGCAATCAGCGTCTGCAGCATCCGGGTATGCCGGGTGAGGATACCCTGGCAGAGAAGATGGACGCCCATCATCAATCCTACATGTCTGGTTTCGGCGGCATGCCGGGGGGACCAGGCGGGATGACCAATTACAGCCCGCCGTTGCCACCGGGTAGCGGAATCTATCCCTCCTCGCTGCACCACTCACCGACTGACGCGGGCTACGGAGGTTTGTACGCTATGAACAGCCGTCACCATCAGGAGTCTCAGCAGCAGCAGCAGCAGCAACAGCAGCAGCAGCAGCAGCAGCATCAACAGCAGCAACAACAGCAGCAACAGCAGCAACACAGCAAGTCCTACACGGTGGAGAATCTCGCGTCCAGTAACTACACCCCCAGCATGAACCACGGCCACCCTGGCAACTCTTACCCTAACATCATACCCGGTCACTACCCGGTGCCGATGGGCTCGACCAACGGCTACCTGTTCGGCGGCATCGAATCCAGTCTGATGCAACGTACCTACGCGATCGGCGGGATGAGCGGCATGAGTAGCATGCATGCATCCGCCGCCCTCGGCCACCCGATGGCGGCCAACCCGTATCCGTACAACGGCTCGTACTCGAGCTCGTTCGACGCCTACCCGGCGCCGCCGACGGGCATACACACGCCCAGCGCCAATTACCCCGGCTACGTCGGCACGGCTGGCGCGGCGCCCAGCAGCACCACCTCGCCGCCGTCCTACCTCGCACCGTCGCACCACAGACCGCCGGTCGACCTCTCTTACGACGGTGTATGATAATCGATGTGAGACCACCACCAACCCAGCATCAACCCCCGATGATCCTCTCTTTCTGTCTCTATCTCTATCTCTCTTTCTCTCTCCGTCTCATCTCATCCCATCCCTTCCCATCCCATCCCATCCTCTCCTTCGCCTGCCGATCGCCACCTGTGCGCGCGCGCGAGCGACGCACGTATCCGCCGCGTTTATCTTTTCTACGTATTTTTACACACGTCTTTTAAGACACGGCTCTCAACGTGTCGGGGTCGCACCGTCGCGCGTCGTCCCCCCTCTTCCCTCCCGAATCGCCGTTTCCTCGTCCTTTTCCCTTGTTAAATCATCCTCCGCGAATCATCCCCTCTCCTTGCGAGATGCTACTTGCGATCCGCGCACAGTCTTTCTCGCCCTTTGTCGATTCATCTGCCGCACAGTACTCCAATTTTTTTTTTCTTTTTCCATCTCTTTTGCTCAAGCCGGCTCTACGTACAAAGCGCTCCGGAATTGACGGAAAATGGATACCGTACGTTCATCCCCCTCTCCGAAAACATCGTGACTCTGATAGCAATAACGAACTTATCCGAATTATTATTAGATTAATATCACGCTTCTTACTTGAGACGGATACTATTTTAAGAGTCAGAAGCTTAGTTCCTAAAATGTTGCATTGAGACTTGACGAATTGTGTCGGACAAAAATGCCCTCGAGGCGTGTGCGCTATATCGTATCCATATTGTGTCAATTTCGGGGCAAATATCGGTCTCTCGTTTCATTACTCCTCTTGCTTCTTCTATTCCTGCATCCTACTTCTACTTTGTCGCCGCGCCTCTCTCACACTCTATTTTTTTTATCACGCTCTCGATATGTGATTACGCCGTGAGCAATTACGGGCGCGCGGCTCGGGAACGGGAAAGCCGCTCGTGAAACGCGACTATAACGCACGCAACGAACGAGAAACGTAAGCCTCGGATAGATCAGGTTCGCCGATCGCGTTCTGCACCGATCCGATCGTTGAAGAAACACACACACACACACACACACACACACACATACACACGGGCACGCATTCCGATAATCGTAACGATAAACGACCTTAATGCCGGACAGATTCAGAATTCAGCCGACGTAGCCGAGGTCGGCCAAACATGTAATTGCGCTACCCTTATTTCCTACATTGATCAGGCGATATCGATCGTCGCACCGATTGCTACAAACGTATCTACGAGCTTCAACGACCGAAAGCACGTTTACCACGTTTTCGTATTTCGAAGGGCATTCGAAATTGCAAGTAAGGTACAGAGCATATGTCCAATTTGCAATTGTAAATTGTTGCGTGTCTTTGAAAGTCAATAAGAAAGAACGCTACGTCGCGTCTACAAATTAAAGCACAAAGTCCAAAAACTTACCGCTTAAATTATCGAACAAATGTAAATTCCGATTAATTCTAATTCTCGATCTTGACGACGAGAAAAATTCAAATTCTCTGATAATGAAAATAACTTATTTCTTTGTTGAATAATTTATTTTACAGAATTTTTCATCATCGATTTGGTTGTAGTTACATATTGTGCAATGATAGTACGAGTCATAAAACTTCTCATTATCTGCAAATAATATTACATTATATGTTTAATGATAATATTATTTTTTATATAATGTATATAATATTATATTATATATGTTATATCCGTTTTATAATATTATAATATCAATTGCTAAATTATAATATTATTCAATGAGAAGAATGGAAACGGTGTGCAATAATATACAATTTTTTGTGAAATTTTTGCAACATCTATCGAAAATGGAAATTGATCGAAATTTATATCGGTATCGTTTCGGCGAAAAATGAAACACATTACGATTGTATCAACACCATTTACTTATCATGTTTATGTATCGAATTGCGTCTTATACCATTGTTAGCCTGTTGTATTGTTGTTACTACTGTGTTACGTACTTGATTAATCAACGTGCATCGGACGTTGCACTTTCGATCGTGATGCTTTGTTATGTAATCAGAATTGCTATCTTAAAATGTTGTCCAAGAAATCAGCGATTTGCTCAGTTTTACGTGACGACACACGTAATATTATTTCTTAAAAGCGACGACATTTACATGACTTTCTACCTCTTGACACAGGCTCTTGACACAGGAATGACCGAAGACTTTACCGTCTCGACAAAGAAAAAGAAATTCGCTAAAAGAGATTTATCTTTTATAAACTTGCGAACGAGGAGGAGCTTCGCACGCGTCTCCTCGATGAGCAATCGTTCTCATTTCAATCGAACCAAACTTAATCTACGGGGAAATCTCGTAAGGATAAGTTTCGCTCGGTTGTGCCGTAATGAAGTACCGTTGCCAATACGGCAAATCTTAATCTTAAGTAGTGAAAGTGGTAGAAGATACATAAAAAAAGATTGTTAACGCCATCGGAATTACAAAATCTGTAAAATTGTCAACGTTACCCTCTAACGTTTCTACGAGTCCGTGCTCATACCAGTAACACAAAAATCACGAGGATCCTATTCAATCGACTGGTATCTTTACGCTCGGGTATCAATATCATTAGCTTTGAATCGCGTGAATCTGTATTTGCATCGCGTGATCAACTGTTTCTTGGCCCGAATAAAAGATACGTTGTCATTTGTTTTGTTCATTTCTTTTCTTGCCACAAGCGCAGCATGCTCTCCAAATTAAATAAATTTTTCCAATTTTCACGTCCGACATTTCAACGGAAATCGCATTTCCTTGTCGCGCTCTAATGAGAGATTATCACCGAATTGCGTGCCGCGCGTCGCTTGCCGCTTGTGAGCTTTTTTTAGCAGAATAAATATTAATCGTTATTGTCATCGTATGGTTAAGGTTATTGCACATACAATAAGAAGTAGATTAAGCCCGATTGTAACTCGTCGATGCATCTTTAATCGGCCACTTTTCACCAACGATTAGTTGGTCAAATTTAAGTCCATAGTTTAATCTTTAGCCGGACACAAAACTATCTCTCGAACGCGACGTTCAGGAAAGAAAGTAATAATGTTATATAAAGATCAAAATTGTTTAAACTACTTTGTTATATTCGTTTCCTCTCGAAATCGGATATATAGAGACAATTCTGTATAGGAGGCACCGTTGAATCGTAGACTGTAATTCGAACGGCATATTCGAGCGCGCGCTGTTTGCCACCTTCAATTGATATTTCGAGACTTTTAAACATCTCTGCATAAAAAATTCCAAATTTCGGGTGTATATGTGTTCGCGACGCTCGACTCGCCCAGAAATGGGAGAATAACTTATTTATCTCTCCTTCCCGAGAAACTGGGACTAGAGGGAGACAGAAAATCGATTAAACTAAGGTTGATGTTAATCGATGTTAATAGAACCGGCCTTGCAACGCGCGCGGGACGGAATTCACCGACGATCGACCGAATTATATTAAACTATGAACCTTGATAAGAGATCGCCCGCGCGACCGGATGCCGAGCTTACTTTACCGTGTAAGAGACGTAAGGAGAGACGTAAGCCCCGACGTGTGAGGCTGAAGAAAGAAGAGACTAATACTGTTCGTGTGTACTTTGTTTATCACACCGCGCCATCCACTTTCGTACCTCGCGCCCGCAACAGCCATCGCCTGTTTCCTCGTTACAACTCTGACTGCTATTATTTATCGTTACAACTCGATATCGCTGTGGAGTTACATACGTTACTGTCGTTATTAACATAATTGCGTTACGTTGTCTCGTTAATTATATTCTGTTATGCGTTTCGCATTTTGCCGAAAGTCACTATATATTAATACACGATTATATGAAACGGATACATAAATACGTACATGCATGCATACATACATACATACATACATACATACATACATACATACATACGTACATACATATGTACACGCGCACGCACCACACACACACACACACACACACACACACACACACACACACACACACAATATGCACACTTACACGCAGTCGTAATAGGTATTATAGCTGGCATTAATCGGCATCCTCCTTTGTGACCGACGCTGTAAAGTGACGCATCTGGCATGATTATAAATATATATACAGATATAAATATATAAATATATAAATATATATATAGATATTATATAAATATAAACTATAAATATTATATATTGACTATATGTAAGGATAAGCAAGCAACATTTATCTCGGGTGAAATCACCTAGGATGTGTCGAGACATTTAAGATGATGCACAGGGTATAGATGAGAATCGTTGATATAATAACTGATGTCTATATTATAGATGTTTCTTTCGTTCCATCATCGGCCTCAAACATACACACATACAGAGTTACACAACACCTAACACACACACACACACACACACATACACACACACACACACACACACACATTGAGACACGATCGCGAATCACGAGTACGTACGATCGAAGTTTATTGTAGTAGATGTTTTTCAGAAATCCAATCTGATTCCGGGCGACGGCCAAGAATAATAGATGTCATCGGTGTGTGTTAGTCGCGCAACAACGTTCATCGATTCGCAATTCGAAAAGATGAGGAATTATATACACGTAACTCCGGCCGGTCGGTGCGGCCGGCGCATCCACCATCGCACTACTAATTAATTGACTCTTCGATTAATCAAATTAACTAACTGATTGTAAATTGATCGCTATATTAAGGACTTTACTATTAAGTATAAATATTATATTATACAGATATTATAAAAGTGTGGATTCGCTGTTGAACGTGTCGAATAAACAAAGCTAAAAAAGAAAAAAAGAAGACGACAAAAAATCCGAGAAGTTAAGTAAGCGAGTAAGAGAGCTTGGGCCGGGGAGATCTCGCCGGCCTCCGACATATTTTTTAATCGCTTCGAACCTCTATTATTCTACCTACTAATTAAACGTAAAATGGTGTATCTACGTGTGCGTTCGAACGATCGGCCGATCCGTATCCGCGGATCCGCGCTCCTGTCAGCTTCCCCGTTTGTCGCCGCCGATCGGGTCGCGATCGCTCGGGCAGTCGAGATGTGTTCTGTATCGAATTAAACGAATGTACTTCTCGAATATTCATCGCTCCTACCGAAATATCGCGGGATAGGGAAGGGTGACGGATGGATGCTCGTCTCTATGGGCGATATTAGCTTAAGATGAATTAAAAGGAAAACATAAAAGAGAGAGAATCTCCCTTGCTCCCCCTTGCCGCCCGATCCTAACGAAGCCCACGCAGATCTCCAACGGACGTTATTATTGGGTGCTCAGTGGATACCCGAGTATCCCGCAATATGTAAATCTGTATGTCTCTGCTCGTACTACTACGATATTTTATGTGAAAAATGAATTGTTACAAAATACATTACTGATATAACACCGAAAGAGAATGGTATTCTTTACCCGAAGGAAGCTGCTCTTCTCGGACGACAAGTGCCCTCGGCAGTCGTTCGGGGAAAACCGTACACGTTTCTCTATCCCTTTGTTGCAATGTCACATACGGCCTTCATATAACAAATTGTTATACGAAGGAGCGTAATGATGATTGATGACGCTGCGGGATATTCGGAGGTCCAGATATCCGATCGACGCTCAACGAGTATCGGCGTGTGTAGGTTAATCTCCTTTTTTCTCTTTTTTCTTTTCCTAAGAAAAGCGAGATTCTTTTTTTTTGCCACGCACGTTGCGTACGATCGATCGAAAAAATAGACGGATTTCAATCCTCGAATGAAGGTAGACGTCGCTCGCGGCAAGAATCTTTTTTTAGTGCACGGAAAAATCCGGCAGCCTCGCCCGTCGTTTTTCAACGAAATTAACGTTTCAATAAAACGAGCTAAAACTAGATTATTATTGAAGGCAACTAAAGAGAACAAAGTTGATGTGCACGTTTATTATTAAATTATTACTAAGCGTATAGCTGTGGATCCCCAAACTGCTGGATGATAGTTTTGCGTTTCACAGAAAAGTGAAGGAAATAAAAAAAGAGAATTAAGATACGAGGATGTGTTTTATTCGCTACGATTAATGCTTCGCCTGGCACGACGACGACGAGCGTCTCGAATCGACAGGGCGGAAAAACAAAAGGAGCTCACAACTGGAGCAACCCCCGATCGTGAGATAAGGAGTTTTATTTTGCCGATTACCCTTTGTGATTTCGAGAAGTCGATCGAATCTCTCCTTCGATTTTGCGAATCGTCAGTCAATCGGGATTCGCGAAAGTCACGGAAAGCAACGATCAATCCGACCGAGCTCGTCGCAATCGCGCGCTCTTTGTGTTCGGAATCGGCTCTTTGAATTCTTACGACGGAGATTGTGGAAATTAGATGTCGATCTAATCCATCGTTATCGTCGCGAAGAGAAATAAGCGCGGGGTAATTGCGAGGCGTCGTCTCGAGGGAAAAAGAGTAGATTTCGGATTAAGAGGGAAATGAGACGAACCTCGAGCAAAGTGGAAAAAAGTTGCTCGCCGCGAGAAAAATATATCCCTCGTGTAAATTTTAAATATATAAATTAATCCCGTGGAGGTAGACTCTTTTCCTTTTCTCTGAGCTCACCGTTGTCCGCGGCAACAGCAGTATGTGTCAGAAAACAAAGATAAATAAATTGATTCGTTAAACAAACAGGATGTGTTTGTCATATTCAATCTCCCTCTCTGCTAAGCCCAGTGAAAGATTTATCGTTCGTTTATCGCGAGAAAAATTATCAAAATTCAGAAATTGAACATTTAATTCGTGAATCTTGAGTCATTGCGTTTTACGGACACAAATTAAATTACATCAATTTAATTAATTCTGTAATTGACTTTGATTTTGAATTCCTGAAATGGGCATATAAAAAGTGAGATCATTTCATGTAACTCTAATACGCGAAATAATACGCGAAATGATTTTCCAGATATATTTCTGTTGGGAAGGAGAATGACTAGCAAAAATTGAAGAACTAGCGGAATAAACAATAGATACGACAGCGTCATCTTTTGCAGCCTCGCAGATGAAAAGACGTGCTGTTTGGGCGTGAAATTGACACAGTGGCGACATCTTCCAGAAGCATTTCTAATTAAAGAACCTCAAATTGGAACGTGAAGTACCTCGCGTCAGGAAGCTTCCTAACCAAAAAAGTAGGACGCACGAGAAAGTGTCGGCTCATTACGGGCTTTGGATTCCAAGTTAATTCGCAATGCCGCTGGAGAATCTGGAGGAGGAGGGTTTGGAGAAGAACCCAAACTTGGAACTGGCGCAGACGAAGTTCCTGCTGGGTCTTCGCGAGCACGCTGACGATGCCCATCTGAAGACCAAACTCCTAGACGCAATCAAAGCCGATAGTGAGACTGCATCTTTTTTTTTTCAACTATTTATCACGTTATTTCCGAGAGTTCGACGCAATTTCCGACAACGTCACTTAATTTACCTGAGACATTGAGTCTCGCTGCTTCCACTTCTTTTATCTCGATTGCTGCATACGTCATCTGTCATTGCACAAAACCTAACCTCTGCTATAAATTAATTTATTAATTTTTAGTATAACTTTTGTTTTAAAAGAAAACATAAAAAGATGGCTTTTTTCATTAGACATGGCTCCGTTTTACGAAGAGGTTTGCAACGACCTGAATTGGCCAGTGGATGAGCCACTGCTTGCAACGATGAAGGCACATAATGCAGAACAGTTAAAGAAACTCGACGATTCCATCGAGGATGCTGAGAAAAACTTAGGCGAGATGGAAGTTCGGGAGGCCAATTTAAAGAAATCTGAATACCTCTGTCGAATAGGGGACAAGGAAGGTGCAATCTCAGCATTTAGGAAAACCTATGATAAGACAGTATCGTTAGGGCACAGATTAGATATTGTATTTCATAATATTAGGATCGGCTTGTTCTATTTGGATCACGATCACATCACCAGAAATATTGAGAAAGCTAAAAGGTTGGTAAGAACGAAAAGAAGATATTAAGTTTGACATGAGCTACACTAAAATGTTTTTTTTAATCACTTTAAATTTATATTAGAGATACAAATTATTCGAATATGAATCAGATAAGACAAAGATTTGAATTTCCAAACTATTCGAAATTTTTAAATATGAATCATACATATGTGCTCTAAGATTTTTACATTTCTAATATTTATTTTATTTTAAACAAGTAAGTTTAGTTACAAAGGAGATATTTTTTAATGTCGATTATTATATATTTTAGGATAATATATTTTGTTTTTCCTACTTCACAGTTTGATAGAAGAAGGTGGCGATTGGGACAGACGGAATCGTTTGAAGGTTTATCAAGGAGTATATTGCATAGCGGTTCGTAATTTCAAAGAGGCTGCAAACTTCTTTTTAGACACAATTAGCACATTTACGAGTTACGAACTTATGGACTACAACACGTTCGTGAGATACACAGTATACTTAAGCATGATAAGTCTGCCGCGAAACGAACTGAGAGACAAAATCATTAAGGGATCCGAGATACTAGAGGTACTGCACAGTAACCAAGACGTCAAGGATTACTTATTCTCGTTGTACAATTGTCATTATGCGGATTTTTTCAAGAATCTTGGTAAGTTTTAAAGACATAATTAAGTGTAAATTCTGAGATTACATTCTGCAATTGTCGAAATTATTGTTTCAGCGCACGTGGAAGGATTGCTGCGTCGGGATTACTTAATATTTCCTCACTATCGATATTACGTTCGGGAGATGCGAATTCTCGCTTACACGCAACTATTGGAATCCTACCGATCTTTAACCCTTCAGTATATGGCTGAGGCATTTGGCGTCACGGTGGAATATATTGATCAGTAAGTGATTGTTAATTTTTATTTAATTTATTGTATTAATAATCTCAATATAATTATTTAATTGAAATTATGAAATTATATACTGTTTACAGAGAAATTTTCTAACGCACTCAAACATGTTTTTGCAGGGAACTGTCGCGTTTCATAGCAGCGGGCCGATTACATTGCAAAGTCGATCGAGTCGGAGGTGTGGTCGAAACGAATCGGCCAGACAGCAAGAATTGGCAATATCAGGCAATGGTGAAGCAGGGGGATCTTCTACTCAACAGGGTGCAAAAATTATCGCGCGTTATTAATATTTAATTTTTCGTATATATTTATATAATCAGAGAGATTATATGCTATTGTGAATGAAAAAGCGATCAAGACTAATCACATGTGTCTATTATATATCTATTTTAAAGAGTCTGTATATCACAAGTTTTAGCTGAAATTTTGTAACAAAGAAAGCTAAAAGTGTCAGTTTGATTTTGTAAACAAGATACACGAATATTCCCTTTGCGGAATATGTAATCTAATTTATTTACATTTTACTTTTGCCTCCTAAACTCCCTACCGCTGAGATTAGTGCTTGGTTTATCGCAGTGATTTGTTATTTTTAAAAAGTAGAATGATATCTGTACTGTCCTTTGTGCAAGATCAAAACAGACCTGATTATTGATCTAACGTCAGTTATTACAAGTTCACGATAGGAAGAGCATAGATAATTCACTTGGTACGTATTTTTCTATCACAATTGAAAAATATTAATTTTTTAAGTGTCTTTATAAACATACTCTACATCGATAATCATAAATACTTATAGTACATAATGAAGAATCATGATGGTTATCCAAATATTTTTCTGTTTTCGGGAAATGAAATTTCGTGATTTTAATGAGAGTAAATTTCACTGGTGTATCGGTTTCTTACAATTTTACTTTATTACTATTAGACATATCTCTCGATTTCATTGCGTGATTATAAGATGGAAGAGAAAATGGAAGTTGAAAATATACAAGAAAGGGAAGAATTTCAGATACAGACTCCAAGAAAGCGATTTTATAAATGTAAGAAATGTGGACACAAGTCTGCTATCATCACCATGTAAGTTAACAGAATCAAGAACTACTATATGGAATGCAGCAGATTGCATTTTTTGTGAGAAGCTATTGTACATCGAAATCCGTGAGAAGCTATTGTACATCGATTTTTCTTTGGGTATTATCCTTTCATATGTTTTCAGGAATTATTATAAAAAGCAGGCAACAGTCACCTGCATCTTTACACATTGTGGCGGAAAATTTTATTATTCGATTAAAGCTGAGGATAAGTTTGTAGATGTCTACAAGAAGTATATATCTGAGGTTATACATGTATATAAATATTCATTTATATAAATCTGAATTTTAAAAGTTTTGGTGAAATGAATTTACCAGATACTCCTTTGTTAAGTATTACATTTAAAGCCATTTCTCGTGTCATTTCATTCAAAATACAATATATCTTTTAATTCAAATTATAAAAAATTTTTTTCTCAAAATGATTTGTTATTTTATTTGTTATTTCAGCTTTAGAACTATAACTGAATGATACTCAAATTGTATATAGTACATAAGGACATGCAAGAATGGAGATTGTGTAATTATATAATAAAACTGTAGTATAAAACAACTCTGATAAAAATATATTATTAAAATATTTACTGAAAATTTTTCTCAATTGATTATTTTTCAATAAAATTCATTCGGATTTAGTGAAATACGTGAAATTTATTAAACTTTATTATAATTCACTAAAATGTATTAAAATTGATTAAATTTATGCATTTAGATTCATTTTGTACATTATTTTTCGCATTATTATTCGCATAATATATTTTAAACATTTATTTTACACGCATTTTATTCACATTTAGCGTACTTATTCAATAAGTTTATTGAAACTCCGATAATATATAAAATAATAATATATTCAAACTCCTAGATTTAAAATGTATTGTAAAAAAGACATCATTCTAAAGTCTTTGTTTGGAATGCGCGCAAAAATAGGTTATCCTCCCACTCGATCACACTCGATAAAACACCTTTCTACTTTGAACGAAGCTTTCGATATCAAACATACCTATTATGTATATGATAATGATATCGCGTCAATATCCACCCATATCCACCTGTCGGGGACGCCTCGAGAAACGTAGCAGGAAAGAGGACCCTGAGAGCCGTCATCGCGTCGTTTTAATCCATCAGCGCCTCTATGTGCACAAAATGTGCACATTGAACTATGTAGTCAAATATCTATGAATCTCGTAGGTAATGTGTATGACTTTTTGGATTTCTTTTATGCTATATCTACGTTTATTTGGTTTTATTTCATGCTATTCCCGTCAAATTTACAAATATATGCATTCATATTTTAAATCCGTTTTATGCAAATGTGCAATACTGACACTGTACAGATATAGCAAGCCCTGGTGAAAATGTAAAATCGGAGCGTAAGTCGAATGTAAAGGGAGAGTAATAGAAGCGTTAACAAACATTCTACGAAGCGTAAATTGGAACAATAAAATGTAAAAGAAGTGTTAACGCTTCTTTTATATTTTATTGTTCCAATTTACGTTTCGTAGAATGTTTGTTAACGCTTCTATTACTTTCCCTTTACATTCGACTTAACGCTCTGATTTTACATTTTCACCAGGGAGGAACAGAATCAATATTTTATCTCGTATCACGTTTATCACATATCATTTTGTTCTACATATATATGATAAAAATTCATTCACAAAACTCTGGGAGCGAATTGCTTTACTTCTGTTTAGTGTGCCTTGACGTGCGATTCTTAGCGCTTTTTTCGGATTTCGTTTCGTAACGTCACGCAACATACCACTGTCTTAAGTTTTAATTGTAAATTTTTTTTCACGTGAACGAAAATAGTGATTGAATAGGATTCCTCGAAAATCGCATTCGGCCTATTTGATTTTAAGTGCAAACGCTTGTCCAAAGTTTTTTCCGTCATCGAAAAAAAGCGAGGCTTCCGCTTCGATGCTTCGGATAATCGCTTCTCGGAAATCGTTGAGGCTCCGGGATGCTTGTCCGAAGTTTTTTCTGTCGTCAAAAAAAAGCGAGGCGCCACTCAGGCGCCAGTCCCCTCGACGAATTCCGAGAAACGATTACCCGAAGCATCGAAGCGGAAACTTCTCGGAAATCGTCCCCTCCACGATTTCCGAGCCTAACGGTTATCTTTTCTTTTTCGCCAAATCCCCGAGTCGCCCGACTCACGGTAGCCAATCAGCTACTAGCTCCGCCTACTATTTTCTCCTTCCCTCTTTCAAACGCTTCGACGACTCCGCGCGGACCGGGCTCAGTTGCATGACGAGAGGGGGTCGGTGCGTCAGTTGTGTCGCGAAGCTTCGGGAGTGAACATGTACGCTGCTCGTCTATCGAAAAAGAATATCGCGATCGCCTCGTGTGTGTGTGGTGTGGTGTGGTGTGGTGTGGTGTGGTGTGGTGTGGTGTGGTGTGGTGTGTGAAGTGCATCGTCGTTGCCTTCCTCGCTGCTTCAGGATTATCTTCGCCGTTGCCTTCCTCGCTGCTTTAGGACCACTTTCGCCGTTGCCTCCGTCTCTGCTTCAGGACGATCGCTGTGGACCGCTGCAAACGAACATAGTAAGTACATTATATTTTAGTAATACTTTTGCCTGCCCGTCCACAGCGCACCATTATCTAGTTATCTAGTACATTATACTCCAACAGATAGTTGAAAAATTTTTTTACTCGCATACTCTCGATCTTAAAATTTTACAATCGCAATCATGCGAGTAACAAAATCTTTCGATTATTTGATGGGATATAATGTTCTAGATAATGACGCATGGCCCCGGGGTACATGTTTTACTAACAGTTTCGTCAATCTATTATTTTTCAACATTTATTTTTCCGACCGTCGGCACCGCATTCGCGAGAAGCGTAAAGTGCAAAGTTATTAAAGTTTCCATCATTATTCTTACGACAGTTTTCGCTAGTTTTTACATAGCTCCGACTATTTCCATTTGTTTTAATAAATAATTTTATTAATTAATTATTTTTCAAAATTTTTTTTTTTTTACCGTTAGCACAGTAAAACTGTCGTAAGAATAATGATCGAATCTGTTTGCACCTCATATCTGCTGAATGCAGTGACAGAAGTCGGAAAGGAAAATTGTTAAAAAATAATTAATTGACGGAATTGTTATTAAAACGCATGAAACAGGTCGAAACTGTGCGAGAATTATTGAACTGTAAAAAAGTGATCGAAACTGTTTGCACTTCACGCGTCTCGCGAATACTGTGCCGACGGTAAAAGTAAAAAAATGTTAAAGAATAATTAATTAACCAAATTATTATTAAAACGCATAGAAATGGTCGGGGCTGTGTGAGAACCAGCGAAAACTGTCATAAAAATAATGTTTAATAACAATTCCGTCAATGAATTATTTTTCAACATTTTTTTATTCCGACCGTCGGCACCGCATTCGCGAGAGGTGAAGTGCAAACAATTTCGATTATTTTTTAACAGTTCTCAATAGTTCTCGCATAGTTCCGACTTATTCCATGCGTTTTAATAACAATTCCGTCAATTAATTATTTTTAACAATTTTCCATTCCGACTCCTGTCACTGCATTCAGCAGAGGTATAAGATGCAAACAGAGTCGATTATTATTCCTACGATAGTTTTTACTAGTTCTCACATAGCCTCGACCATTTCCATACGTTCTAATAAATAATTTTGTTATTTAATTATTTTTCAAAATTTTTTTCTCCTGCCGTCGGCACAGTATTCGCAAGACGCGCAAAATGCAAACAGTTTCAATCACTTTTTTTTGACAGTTTTTAATAGTTCTCGCACAGTTTTGATTTATTTTATGCGTTTTAATAACAATTCCGTCAATTAATTATTTTTAAACAATTTTCCATTCCGACTCCTGTCACTGCATTCAGCAGAGGTATGAGGTGCAAACAGATTCCGACGGGAGTCGGAATGGAAAATTGTTAAAAAATAATTAATTGACGGAATTGTTATTAAAACGCATGGAATAAATCGGAACTATGCGAGAACTATTGAGAACTGTCAAAAAATAATCGAAATTGTTTGCACTTTATCTCTCGCGAATGCGGTGCCAACGGCAGGAGAAAAAAGTTTTGAAAAATAATTAATTAACAAAATTATTTATTAGAACGCATGGAAATGGTCGGGGCTATGTGAGAACTAGCGAAAACTGTCGTTAGAATAATGATTAAATCTGTTTGCACCTCATACTTCTGCTAAATGCAATGACAGGAGTCGAAAAGGAAAATTGTTAAAAAACAATTAATTGACGGAATTGTTATTAAAACGCATGGAAATAGTCCGGCTATGTGAGAACTAGCAAAAACTGTCGTTAGAATAATGATTGAAATTTTTTCTCCTACCGTCGGCACAGTATTCGCGAGACGCGTAAAGTGCAAACAGTTTCGATCACTTTTCCGACAGTTCTCAATAGTTCTCGCACAGTTTCTACCTATTTCATGCTTTTTAATAATTATTCCGTCAATTAATTATTTTTTAATAATTTTTTATTTCGACTCCTGTCACTGCATTCAGCAGAGATATGAGATGCAAACAGAGTCGATTATTATTTCTACGACAGTTTTTACTAGTTCTCACATAGCCTCGACCATTTCCATACGTTCTAATAAATAATTTTGTTATTTAATTATTTTTCAAAATTTTTTCTCCTGCCGTCGGCCCAGTCTTCGCGAGACGCGCAAAATGCAAACAGTTTCAATCAATTTTTTTTGACAGTTTTTAATAGTTCTCGCACAGTTTTGATTTATTTTATGTGTTTTAATAACAATTCCGTTAATTAATTATTTTTAAACAATTTTTCCATTCCGACTCCCGTCGGAATCTGTTTGCACCTCATACCTCTGCTGAATGCAGTGACAGGAGTCGGAATGGAAAATTGTTAAAAAATAATTATTGACAGAATTGTTATTAAAACGCATGGAATAAATCGGAACTATGGCGAGAACTATTGAGAACTGTCAAAAATAATCGAAATTGTTTGCATTTTATCTCTCGCGAATGCGGTGCCAACGGCAGGAGAAAAAAGTTTTGAAAAATAATTAATTAACAAAATTATTTATTAGAACGCATGGAAATGGTCGGGGCTATGTGAGAACTAGCGAAAACTGTCGTTAGAATAATGATTGAAATTTTTTCTCCTACCGTCGGCACAGTATTCGCGAGACGCGTAAAGTGCAAACAGTTTCGATCACTTTTCCGACAGTTCTCAATAGTTCTCGCACAGTTTTGACCTATTTTATGCTTTTTAATAATTATTCCGTCAATTAATTATTTTTTAATAATTTTTTATTTCGACTCCTGTCACTGCATTCAGCAGAGATATGAGATGCAAACAGAGTCGATTATTATTTCTACGACAGTTTTTACTAGTTCTCACATAGCCTCGACCATTTCCATACGTTCTAATAAATAATTTTGTTATTTAATTATTTTTCAAAATTTTTTCTCCTGCCGTCGGCCCAGTCTTCGCGAGACGCGCAAAATGCAAACAGTTTCAATCAATTTTTTTTGACAGTTTTTAATAGTTCTCGCACAGTTTTGATTTATTTTATGCATTTTAATAACAATTCCGTTAATTAATTATTTTTAAACAATTTTTCCATTCCGACTCCCGTCGGAATCTGTTTGCACCTCATACCTCTGCTGAATGCAGTGACAGGAGTCGGAATGGAAAATTGTTAAAAAATAATTAATGACAGAATTGTTATTAAAACGCATGGAATAAATCGGAACTATGCGAGAACTATTGAGAACTGTCAAAAAATAATCGAAATTGTTTGCACTTTATCTCTCGCGAATGCGGTGCCAACGGCAGGAGAAAAAAGTTTTGAAAAATAATTAATTAACAAAATTATTTATTAGAACGCATGGAAATGGTCGGGGCTATGTGAGAACTAGCGAAAACTGTCGTTAGAATAATGATTAAATCTGTTTGCACCTCATACTTCTGCTAAATGCAATGACAGGAGTCGAAAAGGAAAATTGTTAAAAAACAATTAATTGACGGAATTGTTATTAAAACGCATGGAAATAGTCCGGCTATGTGAGAACTAGCAAAAACTGTCGTTAGAATAATGATTGAAATTTTTTCTCCTACCGTCGGCACAGTATTCGCGAGACGCGTAAAGTGCAAACAGTTTCGATCACTTTTCCGACAGTTCTCAATAGTTCTCGCACAGTTTCGACCTATTTCATGCTTTTTAATAATTATTCCGTCAATTAATTATTTTTTAATAATTTTTTATTTCGACTCCTGTCACTGCATTCAGCAGAGATATGAGATGCAAACAGAGTCGATTATTATTTCTACGACAGTTTTTACTAGTTCTCACATAGCCTCGACCATTTCCATACGTTCTAATAAATAATTTTGTTATTTAATTATTTTTCAAAATTTTTTCTCCTGCCGTCGGCCCAGTCTTCGCGAGACGCGCAAAATGCAAACAGTTTCAATCAATTTTTTTTGACAGTTTTTAATAGTTCTCGCACAGTTTTGATTTATTTTATGCATTTTAATAACAATTCCGTTAATTAATTATTTTTAAACAATTTTTCCATTCCGACTCCCGTCGGAATCTGTTTGCACCTCATACCTCTGCTGAATGCAGTGACAGGAGTCGGAATGGAAAATTGTTAAAAAATAATTAATTGACAGAATTGTTATTAAAACGCATGGAATAAATCGGAACTATGCGAGAACTATTGAGAACTGTCAAAAAATAATCGAAATTGTTTGCACTTTATCTCTCGCGAATGCGGTGCCAACGGCAGGAGAAAAAAGTTTTGAAAAATAATTAATTAACAAAATTATTTATTAGAACGCATGGAAATGGTCGGGGCTATGTGAGAACTAGCGAAAACTGTCGTTAGAATAATGATTGAAATTTTTTCTCCTACCGTCGGCACAGTATTCGCGAGACGCGTAAAGTGCAAACAGTTTCGATCACTTTTCCGACAGTTCTCAATAGTTCTCGCACAGTTTCGACCTATTTCATGCTTTTTAATAATTATTCCGTCAATTAATTATTTTTTAATAATTTTTTATTTCGACTCCTGTCACTGCATTCAGCAGAGATATGAGATGCAAACAGAGTCGATTATTATTCCTACGACAGTTTTTACTAGTTCTCACATAGCCTCGACCATTTCCATACGTTCTAATAAATAATTTTGATAATTAGTTATTTTAAAAATTTTTTTCTCCTGCCGTCGGCCCAGTCTTCGCGAGACGCGCAAAATGCAAACAGTTTCAATCAATTTTTTTTGACAGTTTTTAATAGTTCTCGCACAGTTTTGATTTATTTTATGCATTTTAATAACAATTCCGTTAATTAATTATTTTTAAACAATTTTTCCATTCCGACTCCCGTCGGAATCTGTTTGCACCTCATACCTCTGCTGAATGCAGTGACAGGAGTCGGAATGGAAAATTGTTAAAAAATAATTAATTGACAGAATTGTTATTAAAACGCATGGAATAAATCGGAACTATGCGAGAACTATTGAGAACTGTCAAAAAATAATCGAAATTGTTTGCACTTTATCTCTCGCGAATGCGGTGCCAACGGCAGAGAAAAAAAGTTTTGAAAAATAATTAATTAACAAAATTATTTATTAGAACGCATGGAAATGGTCGGGGCTATGTGAGAACTAGCGAAAACTGTCGTTAGAATAATGATTAAATCTGTTTGCACCTCATACTTTCTGCTAAATGCAATGACAGGAGTCGAAAAGGAAAATTGTTAAAAAACAATTAATTGACGGAATTGTTATTAAAACGCATGGAAAGTAGTCCGGCTATGTGAGAACTAGCAAAAACTGTCGTTAGAATAATGATTGAAATTTTTTCTCCTACCGTCGGCACAGTATTCGCGAGACGCGTAAAGTGCAAACAGTTTCGATCACTTTTCGGACAGTTCTCAATAGTTCTTGCACAGTTTCGACCTATTTCATGCTTTTTAATAATTATTCCGTCAATTAATTATTTTTTAATAATTTTTTATTTCGACTCCTGTCACTGCATTCAGCAGAGATATGAGATGCAAACAGAGTCGATTATTATTCCTACGACAGTTTTTACTAGTTCTCACATAGCCTCGACCATTTCCATACGTTCTAATAAATAATTTTGTTATTTAATTATTTTTCAAAATTTTTTCTCCTGCCGTCGGCCCAGTCTTCGCGAGACGCGCAAAATGCAAACAGTTTCAATCAATTTTTTTTGACAGTTTTTAATAGTTCTCGCACAGTTTTGATTTATTTATGTGTTTTAATAACAATTCCGTTAATTAATTATTTTTAAACAATTTTTCCATTCCGACTCCCGTCGGAATCTGTTTGCACCTCATACCTCTGCTGAATGCAGTGACAGGAGTCGGAATGGAAAATTGTTAAAAAATAATTAATTGACAGAATTGTTATTAAAACGCATGGAATAAATCGGAACTATGCGAGAACTATTGAGAACTGTCAAAAATAATCGAAATTGTTTGCATTTTATCTCTCGCGAATGCGGTGCCAACGGCAGGAAAAAAAAGTTTTGAAAAATAATTAATTAACAAAATTATTTATTAGAACGCATGGAAATGGTCGGGGCTATGTGAGAACTAGCGAAAACTGTCGTTAGAATAATGATTGAAATTTTTTCTCCTACCGTCGGCACAGTATTCGCGAGACGCGTAAAGTGCAAACAGTTTCGATCACTTTTCCGACAGTTCTCAATAGTTCTCGCACAGTTTTGACCTATTTTATGCTTTTTAATAATTATTCCGTCAATTAATTATTTTTTAATAATTTTTTATTTCGACTCCTGTCACTGCATTCAGCAGAGATATGAGATGCAAACAGAGTCGATTATTATTCCTACGACAGTTTTTACTAGTTCTCACATAGCCTCGACCATTTCCATACGTTCTAATAAATAATTTTGTTATTTAATTATTTTTCAAAATTTTTTCTCCTGCCGTCGGCCCAGTCTTCGCGAGACGCGCAAAATGCAAACAGTTTCAATCAATTTTTTTGACAGTTTTTAATAGTTCTCGCACAGTTTTGATTTATTTTATGTGTTTTAATAACAATTCCGTTAATTAATTATTTTTAAACAATTTTTCCATTCCGACTCCCGTCGGAATCTGTTTGCACCTCATACCTCTGCTGAATGCAGTGACAGGAGTCGGAATGGAAAATTGTTAAAAAATAATTAATTGACGGAATTGTTATTAAAACGCATGGAATAAATCGGAACTATGCGAGAACTATTGAGAACTGTCAAAAAATAATCGAAATTGTTTGCACTTTATCTCTCGCGAATGCGGTGCCAACGGCAGAAGAAAAAGTTTTGAAAAATAATTAATTAACAAAATTATTTATTAGAACGCATGGAAATGGTCGGGGCTATGTGAGAACTAGCGAAAACTGTCGTTAGAATAATGATTAAATCTGTTTGCACCTCATATTTCTGCTAAATGCAATGACAGGAGTCGAAAAGGAAAATTGTTAAAAAACAATTAATTGACGGAATTGTTATTAAAACGCATGGAAATAGTCCGGCTATGTGAGAACTAGCAAAAACTGTCGTTAGAATAATGATTGAAATTTTTTCTCCTACCGTCGGCACAGTATTCGCGAGACGCGTAAAGTGCAAACAGTTTCGATCACTTTTCGGACAGTTCTCAATAGTTCTTGCACAGTTTCGACCTATTTCATGCTTTTTAATAATTATTCCGTCAATTAATTATTTTTTAATAATTTTTTATTTCGACTCCTGTCACTGCATTCAGCAGAGATATGAGATGCAAACAGAGTCGATTATTATTCCTACGACAGTTTTTACTAGTTCTCACATAGCCTCGACCATTTCCATACGTTCTAATAAATAATTTTGTTATTTAATTATTTTTCAAAATTTTTTCTCCTGCCGTCGGCCCAGTCTTCGCGAGACGCGCAAAATGCAAACAGTTTCAATCAATTTTTTTTGACAGTTTTTAATAGTTCTCGCACAGTTTTGATTTATTTTATGTGTTTTAATAACAATTCCGTTAATTAATTATTTTTAAACAATTTTTCCATTCCGACTCCCGTCGGAATCTGTTTGCACCTCATACCTCTGCTGAATGCAGTGACAGGAGTCGGAATGGAAAATTGTTAAAAAATAATTAATTGACAGAATTGTTATTAAAACGCATGGAATAAATCGGAACTATGCGAGAACTATTGAGAACTGTCAAAAAATAATCGAAATTGTTTGCATTTTATCTCTCGCGAATGCGGTGCCAACGGCAGGAGAAAAAAGTTTTGAAAAATAATTAATTAACAAAATTATTTATTAGAACGCATGGAAATGGTCGGGGCTATGTGAGAACTAGCGAAAACTGTCGTTAGAATAATGATTGAAATTTTTTCTCCTACCGTCGGCACAGTATTCGCGAGACGCGTAAAGTGCAAACAGTTTCGATCACTTTTCCGACAGTTCTCAATAGTTCTCGCACAGTTTTGACCTATTTTATGCTTTTTAATAATTATTCCGTCAATTAATTATTTTTTAATAATTTTTTATTTCGACTCCTGTCACTGCATTCAGCAGAGATATGAGATGCAAACAGAGTCGATTATTATTCCTACGACAGTTTTTACTAGTTCTCACATAGCCTCGACCATTTCCATACGTTCTAATAAATAATTTTGTTATTTAATTATTTTTCAAAATTTTTTCTCCTGCCGTCGGCCCAGTCTTCGCGAGACGCGCAAAATGCAAACAGTTTCAATCAATTTTTTTTGACAGTTTTTAATAGTTCTCGCACAGTTTTGATTTATTTTATGTGTTTTAATAACAATTCCGTTAATTAATTATTTTTAAACAATTTTTCCATTCCGACTCCCGTCGGAATCTGTTTGCACCTCATACCTCTGCTGAATGCAGTGACAGGAGTCGGAATGGAAAATTGTTAAAAAATAATTAATTGACGGAATTGTTATTAAAACGCATGGAATAAATCGGAACTATGCGAGAACTATTGAGAACTGTCAAAAAATAATCGAAATTGTTTGCACTTTATCTCTCGCGAATGCGGTGCCAACGGCAGAAGAAAAAAGTTTTGAAAAATAATTAATTAACAAAATTATTTATTAGAACGCATGGAAATGGTCGGGGCTATGTGAGAACTAGCGAAAACTGTCGTTAGAATAATGATTAAATCTGTTTGCACCTCATATTTCTGCTAAATGCAATGACAGGAGTCGAAAAGGAAAATTGTTAAAAAACAATTAATTGACGGAATTGTTATTAAAACGCATGGAAATAGTCCGGCTATGTGAGAACTAGCAAAAACTGTCGTTAGAATAATGATTGAAATTTTTTCTCCTACCGTCGGCACAGTATTCGCGAGACGCGTAAAGTGCAAACAGTTTCGATCACTTTTCGGACAGTTCTCAATAGTTCTTGCACAGTTTCGACCTATTTCATGCTTTTTAATAATTATTCCGTCAATTAATTATTTTTAATAATTTTTTATTTCGACTCCTGTCACTGCATTCAGCAGAGATATGAGATGCAAACAGAGTCGATTATTATTCCTACGACAGTTTTTACTAGTTCTCACATAGCCTCGACCATTTCCATACGTTCTAATAAATAATTTTGTTATTTAATTATTTTTCAAAATTTTTTCTCCTGCCGTCGGCCCAGTCTTCGCGAGACGCGCAAAATGCAAACAGTTTCAATCAATTTTTTTTGACAGTTTTTAATAGTTCTCGCACAGTTTTGATTTATTTTATGTGTTTTAATAACAATTCCGTTAATTAATTATTTTTAAACAATTTTTCCATTCCGACTCCCGTCGGAATCTGTTTGCACCTCATACCTCTGCTGAATGCAGTGACAGGAGTCGGAATGGAAAATTGTTAAAAAATAATTAATTGACAGAATTGTTATTAAAACGCATGGAATAAATCGGAACTATGCGAGAACTATTGAGAACTGTCAAAAAATAATCGAAATTGTTTGCATTTTATCTCTCGCGAATGCGGTGCCAACGGCAGGAGAAAAAAGTTTTGAAAAATAATTAATTAACAAAATTATTTATTAGAACGCATGGAAATGGTCGGGGCTATGTGAGAACTAGCGAAAACTGTCGTTAGAATAATGATTGAAATTTTTCTCCTACCGTCGGCACAGTATTCGCGAGACGCGTAAGTGCAAACAGTTTCGATCACTTTTCCGACAGTTCTCAATAGTTCTCGCACAGTTTTGACCTATTTCATGCTTTTTAATAATTATTCCGTCAATTAATTATTTTTTAATAATTTTTTATTTCGACTCCTGTCACTGCATTCAGCAGAGATATGAGATGCAAACAGAGTCGATTATTATTCCTACGACAGTTTTTACTAGTTCTCACATAGCCTCGACCATTTCCATACGTTCTAATAAATAATTTTGTTATTTAATTATTTTTCAAAATTTTTTCTCCTGCCGTCGGCCCAGTCTTCGCGAGACGCGCAAAATGCAAACAGTTTCAATCAATTTTTTTTGACAGTTTTTAATAGTTCTCGCACAGTTTTGATTTATTTTATGCATTTTAATAACAATTCCGTTAATTAATTATTTTTAAACAATTTTTCCATTCCGACTCCCGTCGGAATCTGTTTGCACCTCATACCTCTGCTGAATGCAGTGACAGGAGTCGGAATGGAAAATTGTTAAAAAATAATTAATTGACAGAATTGTTATTAAAACGCATGGAATAAATCGGAACTATGCGAGAACTATTGAGAACTGTCAAAAAATAATCGAAATTGTTTGCACTTTATCTCTCGCGAATGCGGTGCCAACGGCAGGAAAAAAAAGTTTTGAAAAATAATTAATTAACAAAATTATTTATTAGAACGCATGGAAATGGTCGGGGCTATGTGAGAACTAGCGAAAACTGTCGTTAGAATAATGATTAAATCTGTTTGCACCTCATACTTCTGCTAAATGCAATGACAGGAGTCGAAAAGGAAAATTGTTAAAAAACAATTAATTGACGGAATTGTTATTAAAACGCATGGAAGTAGTCCGGCTATGTGAGAACTAGCAAAAACTGTCGTTAGAATAATGATTGAAATTTTTTCTCCTACCGTCGGCACAGTATTCGCGAGACGCGTAAAGTGCAAACAGTTTCGATCACTTTTCGGACAGTTCTCAATAGTTCTTGCACAGTTTCGACCTATTTATGCTTTTTAATAATTATTCCGTCAATTAATTATTTTTTAATAATTTTTTATTTCGACTCCTGTCACTGCATTCAGCAGAGATATGAGATGCAAACAGAGTCGATTATTATTCCTACGACAGTTTTTACTAGTTCTCACATAGCCTCGACCATTTCCATACGTTCTAATAAATAATTTTGTTATTTAATTATTTTTCAAAATTTTTTCTCCTGCCGTCGGCCCAGTCTTCGCGAGACGCGCAAAATGCAAACAGTTTCAATCAATTTTTTTGACAGTTTTTAATAGTTCTCGCACAGTTTTGATTTATTTTATGTGTTTTAATAACAATTCCGTTAATTAATTATTTTTAAACAATTTTTCCATTCCGACTCCCGTCGGAATCTGTTTGCACCTCATACCTCTGCTGAATGCAGTGACAGGAGTCGGAATGGAAAATTGTTAAAAAATAATTAATTGACAGAATTGTTATTAAAACGCATGGAATAAATCGGAACTATGCGAGAACTATTGAGAACTGTCAAAAAATAATCGAAATTGTTTGCATTTTATCTCTCGCGAATGCGGTGCCAACGGCAGGAGAAAAAAGTTTTGAAAATAATTAATTAACAAAATTATTTATTAGAACGCATGGAAATGGTCGGGGCTATGTGAGAACTAGCGAAAACTGTCGTTAGAATAATGATTGAAATTTTTTCTCCTACCGTCGGCACAGTATTCGCGAGACGCGTAAAGTGCAAACAGTTTCGATCACTTTTCCGACAGTTCTCAATAGTTCTCGCACAGTTTTGACCTATTTATGCTTTTTAATAATTATTCCGTCAATTAATTATTTTTTAATAATTTTTTATTTCGACTCCTGTCACTGCATTCAGCAGAGATATGAGATGCAAACAGAGTCGATTATTATTCCTACGACAGTTTTTACTAGTTCTCACATAGCCTCGACCATTTCCATACGTTCTAATAAATAATTTTGTTATTTAATTATTTTTCAAAATTTTTTCTCCTGCCGTCGGCCCAGTCTTCGCGAGACGCGCAAAATGCAAACAGTTTCAATCAATTTTTTTTGACAGTTTTTAATAGTTCTCGCACAGTTTTGATTTATTTTATGTGTTTTAATAACAATTCCGTTAATTAATTATTTTTAAACAATTTTTCCATTCCGACTCCCGTCGGAATCTGTTTGCACCTCATACCTCTGCTGAATGCAGTGGACAGGAGTCGGAATGGAAAATTGTTAAAAATAATTAATTGACGGAATTGTTATTAAAACGCATGGAATAAATCGGAACTATGCGAGAACTATTGAGAACTGTCAAAAAATAATCGAAATTGTTTGCACTTTATCTCTCGCGAATGCGGTGCCAACGGCAGAAGAAAAAAGTTTTGAAAAATAATTAATTAACAAAATTATTTATTAGAACGCATGGAAATGGTCGGGGCTATGTGAGAACTAGCGAAAACTGTCGTTAGAATAATGATTAAATCTGTTTGCACCTCATACTTCTGCTAAATGCAATGACAGGAGTCGAAAAGGAAAATTGTTAAAAAACAATTAATTGACGGAATTGTTATTAAAACGCATGGAAATAGTCCGGCTATGTGAGAACTAGCAAAAACTGTCGTTAGAATAATGATTGAAATTTTTTCTCCTACCGTCGGCACAGTATTCGCGAGACGCGTAAAGTGCAAACAGTTTCGATCACTTTTCGGACAGTTCTCAATAGTTCTTGCACAGTTTTCGACCTATTTCATGCTTTTTAATAATTATTCCGTCAATTAATTATTTTTTAATAATTTTTTATTTCGACTCCTGTCACTGCATTCAGCAGAGATATGAGATGCAAACAGAGTCGATTATTATTCCTACGACAGTTTTTACTAGTTCTCACATAGCCTCGACCATTTCCATACGTTCTAATAAATAATTTTGTTATTTAATTATTTTTCAAAATTTTTTCTCCTGCCGTCGGCCCAGTCTTCGCGAGACGCGCAAAATGCAAACAGTTTCAATCAATTTTTTTTGACAGTTTTTAATAGTTCTCGCACAGTTTTGATTTATTTTATGTGTTTTAATAACAATTCCGTTAATTAATTATTTTAAACAATTTTTCCATTCCGACTCCCGTCGGAATCTGTTTGCACCTCATACCTCTGCTGAATGCAGTGACAGGAGTCGGAATGGAAAATTGTTAAAAAATAATTAATTGACAGAATTGTTATTAAAACGCATGGAATAAATCGGAACTATGCGAGAACTATTGAGAACTGTCAAAAAATAATCGAAATTGTTTGCATTTTATCTCTCGCGAATGCGGTGCCAACGGCAGGAGAAAAAAGTTTTGAAAAATAATTAATTAACAAAATTATTTATTAGAACGCATGGAAATGGTCGGGGCTATGTGAGAACTAGCGAAAACTGTCGTTAGAATAATGATTGAAATTTTTTCTCCTACCGTCGGCACAGTATTCGCGAGACGCGTAAAGTGCAAACAGTTTCGATCACTTTTCCGACAGTTCTCAATAGTTCTCGCACAGTTTTGACCTATTTTATGCTTTTTAATAATTATTCCGTCAATTAATTATTTTTTAATAATTTTTTATTTCGACTCCTGTCACTGCATTCAGCAGAGATATGAGATGCAAACAGAGTCGATTATTATTCCTACGACAGTTTTTACTAGTTCTCACATAGCCTCGACCATTTCCATACGTTCTAATAAATAATTTTGTTATTTAATTATTTTTCAAAATTTTTTCTCCTGCCGTCGGCCCAGTCTTCGCGAGACGCGCAAAATGCAAACAGTTTCAATCAATTTTTTTTGACAGTTTTTAATAGTTCTCGCACAGTTTTGATTTATTTTATGTGTTTTAATAACAATTCCGTTAATTAATTATTTTTAAACAATTTTTCCATTCCGACTCCCGTCGGAATCTGTTTGCACCTCATACCTCTGCTGAATGCAGTGACAGGAGTCGGAATGGAAAATTGTTAAAAAATAATTAATTGACGGAATTGTTATTAAAACGCATGGAATAAATCGGAACTATGCGAGAACTATTGAGAACTGTCAAAAAATAATCGAAATTGTTTGCACTTTATCTCTCGCGAATGCGGTGCCAACGGCAGAAGAAAAAGTTTTGAAAAATAATTAATTAACAAAATTATTTATTAGAACGCATGGAAATGGTCGGGGCTATGTGAGAACTAGCGAAAACTGTCGTTAGAATAATGATTAAATCTGTTTGCACCTCATATTTCTGCTAAATGCAATGACAGGAGTCGAAAAGGAAAATTGTTAAAAAACAATTAATTGACGGAATTGTTATTAAAACGCATGGAAATAGTCCGGCTATGTGAGAACTAGCAAAAACTGTCGTTAGAATAATGATTGAAATTTTTTCTCCTACCGTCGGCACAGTATTCGCGAGACGCGTAAAGTGCAAACAGTTTCGATCACTTTTCGGACAGTTCTCAATAGTTCTCGCACAGTTTCGACCTATTTCATGCTTTTTAATAATTATTCCGTCAATTAATTATTTTTTAATAATTTTTTATTTCGACTCCTGTCACTGCATTCAGCAGAGATATGAGATGCAAACAGAGTCGATTATTATTCCTACGACAGTTTTTACTAGTTCTCACATAGCCTCGACCATTTCCATACGTTCTAATAAATAATTTTGTTATTTAATATTTTTCCAAAATTTTTTCTCCTGCCGTCGGCCCAGTCTTCGCGAGACGCGCAAATGCAAACAGTTTCAATCAATTTTTTTGACAGTTTTTAATAGTTCTCGCACAGTTTGATTTATTTTATGCATTTTAATAACAATTCCGTTAATTAATTATTTTTAAACAATTTTTCCATTCCGACTCCCGTCGGAATCTGTTTGCACCTCATACCTCTGCTGAATGCAGTGACAGGAGTCGGAATGGAAAATTGTTAAAAAATAATTAATTGACAGAATTGTTATTAAAACGCATGGAATAAATCGGAACTATGCGAGAACTATTGAGAACTGTCAAAAAATAATCGAAATTGTTTGCACTTCACGCGTCTCGCGAATACTGTGCCGACGGTAAAAGTAAAAAAATGTTAAAGAATAATTAATTAACCAAATTATTATTAAAACGCATAGAAATGGTCGGGGCTGTGTGAGAACCAGCGAAAACTGTCATAAAAATAATGTTTAATAACAATTCCGTCAATGAATTATTTTTCAACATTTTTTTATTCCGACCGTCGGCACCGCATTCGCGAGAGGTGAAGTGCAAACAATTTCGATTATTTTTTAACAGTTCTCAATAGTTCTCGCATAGTTCCGACTTATTCCATGCGTTTTAATAACAATTCCGTCAATTAATTATTTTTAACAATTTTCCATTCCGACTCCTGTCACTGCATTCAGCAGAGGTATAAGATGCAAACAGAGTCGATATTATTCCTACGATAGTTTTTACTAGTTCTCACATAGCCTCGACCATTTCCATACGTTCTAATAAATAATTTTGTTATTTAATTATTTTTCAAAATTTTTTTCTCCTGCCGTCGGCACAGTATTCGCAAGACGCGCAAAATGCAAACAGTTTTCAATCACTTTTTTTTGACAGTTTTTAATAGTTCTCGCACAGTTTTGATTTATTTTATGCGTTTTAATAACAATTCCGTCAATTAATTATTTTTAAACAATTTTTCCATTCCGACTCCTGTCACTGCATTCAGCAGAGGTATGAGGTGCAAACAGATTCCGACGGGAGTCGGAATGGAAAATTGTTAAAAAATAATTAATTGACGGAATTGTTATTAAAACGCATGGAATAAATCGGAACTATGCGAGAACTATTGAGAACTGTCAAAAAATAATCGAAATTGTTTGCACTTTATCTCTCGCGAATGCGGTGCCAACGGCAGGAGAAAAAAGTTTTGAAAAATAATTAATTAACAAAATTATTTATTAGAACGCATGGAAATGGTCGGGGCTATGTGAGAACTAGCGAAAACTGTCGTTAGAATAATGATTAAATCTGTTTGCACCTCATACTTCTGCTAAATGCAATGACAGGAGTCGAAAAGGAAAATTGTTAAAAAACAATTAATTGACGGAATTGTTATTAAAACGCATGGAAATAGTCCGGCTATGTGAGAACTAGCAAAAACTGTCGTTAGAATAATGATTGAAATTTTTTCTCCTACCGTCGGCACAGTATTCGCGAGACGCGTAAAGTGCAAACAGTTTCGATCACTTTTCCGACAGTTCTCAATAGTTCTCGCACAGTTTCTACCTATTTCATGCTTTTTAATAATTATTCCGTCAATTAATTATTTTTTAATAATTTTTTATTTCGACTCCTGTCACTGCATTCAGCAGAGATATGAGATGCAAACAGAGTCGATTATTATTTCTACGACAGTTTTTACTAGTTCTCACATAGCCTCGACCATTTCCATACGTTCTAATAAATAATTTTGTTATTTAATTATTTTTCAAAATTTTTTCTCCTGCCGTCGGCCCAGTCTTCGCGAGACGCGCAAAATGCAAACAGTTTCAATCAATTTTTTTTGACAGTTTTTAATAGTTCTCGCACAGTTTTGATTTATTTTATGCATTTTAATAACAATTCCGTTAATTAATTATTTTTAAACAATTTTTCCATTCCGACTCCCGTCGGAATCTGTTTGCACCTCATACCTCTGCTGAATGCAGTGACAGGAGTCGGAATGGAAAATTGTTAAAAAATAATTAATTGACAGAATTGTTATTAAAACGCATGGAATAAATCGGAACTATGCGAGAACTATTGAGAACTGTCAAAAAATAATCGAAATTGTTTGCACTTTATCTCTCGCGAATGCGGTGCCAACGGCAGGAGAAAAAAGTTTTGAAAAATAATTAATTAACAAAATTATTTATTAGAACGCATGGAAATGGTCGGGGCTATGTGAGAACTAGCGAAAACTGTCGTTAGAATAATGATTAAATCTGTTTGCACCTCATACTTCTGCTAAATGCAATGACAGGAGTCGAAAAGGAAAATTGTTAAAAAACAATTAATTGACGGAATTGTTATTAAAACGCATGGAAATAGTCCGGCTATGTGAGAACTAGCAAAAACTGTCGTTAGAATAATGATTGAAATTTTTTCTCCTACCGTCGGCACAGTATTCGCGAGACGCGTAAAGTGCAAACAGTTTCGATCACTTTTCCGACAGTTCTCAATAGTTCTCGCACAGTTTCTACCTATTTCATGCTTTTTAATAATTATTCCGTCAATTAATTATTTTTTAATAATTTTTTATTTCGACTCCTGTCACTGCATTCAGCAGAGATATGAGATGCAAACAGAGTCGATTATTATTTCTACGACAGTTTTTACTAGTTCTCACATAGCCTCGACCATTTCCATACGTTCTAATAAATAATTTTGTTATTTAATTATTTTTCAAAATTTTTTCTCCTGCCGTCGGCCCAGTCTTCGCGAGACGCGCAAAATGCAAACAGTTTCAATCAATTTTTTTTGACAGTTTTTAATAGTTCTCGCACAGTTTTGATTTATTTTATGCATTTTAATAACAATTCCGTTAATTAATTATTTTTAAACAATTTTTCCATTCCGACTCCCGTCGGAATCTGTTTGCACCTCATACCTCTGCTGAATGCAGTGACAGGAGTCGGAATGGAAAATTGTTAAAAAATAATTAAATGACAGAATTGTTATTAAAACGCATGGAATAAATCGGAACTATGCGAGAACTATTGAGAACTGTCAAAAAATAATCGAAATTGTTTGCACTTTATCTCTCGCGAATGCGGTGCCAACGGCAGGAGAAAAAAGTTTTGAAAAATAATTAATTAACAAAATTATTTATTAGAACGCATGGAAATGGTCGGGGCTATGTGAGAACTAGCGAAAACTGTCGTTAGAATAATGATTAAATCTGTTTGCACCTCATACTTCTGCTAAATGCAATGACAGGAGTCGAAAAGGAAAATTGTTAAAAAACAATTAATTGACGGAATTGTTATTAAAACGCATGGAAATAGTCCGGCTATGTGAGAACTAGCAAAAACTGTCGTTAGAATAATGATTGAAATTTTTTCTCCTACCGTCGGCACAGTATTCGCGAGACGCGTAAAGTGCAAACAGTTTCGATCACTTTTCCGACAGTTCTCAATAGTTCTCGCACAGTTTCGACCTATTTCATGCTTTTTAATAATTATTCCGTCAATTAATTATTTTTTAATAATTTTTTATTTCGACTCCTGTCACTGCATTCAGCAGAGATATGAGATGCAAACAGAGTCGATTATTATTTCTACGACAGTTTTTACTAGTTCTCACATAGCCTCGACCATTTCCATACGTTCTAATAAATAATTTTGTTATTTAATTATTTTTCAAAATTTTTTCTCCTGCCGTCGGCCCAGTCTTCGCGAGACGCGCAAAATGCAAACAGTTTCAATCAATTTTTTTTGACAGTTTTTAATAGTTCTCGCACAGTTTTGATTTATTTTATGCATTTTAATAACAATTCCGTTAATTAATTATTTTTAAACAATTTTTCCATTCCGACTCCCGTCGGAATCTGTTTGCACCTCATACCTCTGCTGAATGCAGTGACAGGAGTCGGAATGGAAAATTGTTAAAAAATAATTAATTGACAGAATTGTTATTAAAACGCATGGAATAAATCGGAACTATGCGAGAACTATTGAGAACTGTCAAAAAATAATCGAAATTGTTTGCACTTTATCTCTCGCGAATGCGGTGCCAACGGCAGGAGAAAAAAGTTTTGAAAAATAATTAATTAACAAAATTATTTATTAGAACGCATGGAAATGGTCGGGGCTATGTGAGAACTAGCGAAAACTGTCGTTAGAATAATGATTGAAATTTTTTCTCCTACCGTCGGCACAGTATTCGCGAGACGCGTAAAGTGCAAACAGTTTCGATCACTTTTCCGACAGTTCTCAATAGTTCTCGCACAGTTTCGACCTATTTCATGCTTTTTAATAATTATTCCGTCAATTAATTATTTTTTAATAATTTTTTATTTCGACTCCTGTCACTGCATTCAGCAGAGATATGAGATGCAAACAGAGTCGATTATTATTCCTACGACAGTTTTTACTAGTTCTCACATAGCCTCGACCATTTCCATACGTTCTAATAAATAATTTTGATAATTAGTTATTTTAAAAAATTTTTTTCTCCTGCCGTCGGCACAGTACAACTGTCGTAAGAATAATGATCGAATCTGTTTGCACCTCATACCTCTGCTGAATGCAGTGACAGGAGTCGGAAAGAAAAATTGTTAAAAAATAATTAATTGACGGAATTGTTATTAAAACGCATGAAACAGGTCGAAACTGTGCGAGAATTATTGAACTGTAAACAAAGTGATTGAAACTGTTTGCACTTCACGCGTCTCGCGAATACTGTGCCGACGGTAAAAGTAAAAAAATGTTAAAAAATGATTAATTAACCAAATTATTATTAAAACGCATGGAAATGGTCGGGGCTGTGTGAAAACCAGCGAAAACTGTCATAAAAATAATGTTTAATAACAATTCCGTCAATGAATTATTTTTCAACATTTTTTTATTCCGACCGTCGGCACCGCATTCGCAAGAGGTGAAGTGCAAACAATTTCGATTATTTTTTGACAGTTCTCAATAGTTCTCGCACAGTTTCGACCTATTTCATATACATTGAACAAATAAAAAAATCATTAATATAGGAATTATTTGCTAATTATGTACTATCTTTTGATGACAAAAAAAATCTTTTTGTCACCAAAAGCTAGCAAATAATCAGTAAATAATTTATACATTGTATAATGTCAGCAGAAAGCGGCATCCAGTGGAGCGACTCGGTATTCCGGAAAAGGAATATAGCAGTAGCAGCAGCATCAGCAGCAGGAGCAGCGACAGCAATCGGTGAGTGAATTTTTATCAAATCAATTAATTGAATTTATATCATGTATTTGTGGTATTGCACATTTATAGACACGATTATGCACATTTGTATAAAACAGATTTAAAATATGAATGCATATAATTGTAAAATTTATGGCTATATTAGCATGAAACAAACATAACCAAATAAACGTGGACATAGCATAGAAGAGATCCAAAAAGTCATGCACATTACCTACGGGATTTATAGATATTTGACTACATAGTTCAATGTGCATATAGAGGCGCTGATGAATGAAAACACCTAATAAACCGACGTGATTGATGACTGCTCTTAGGAATCTCAGGTTCCTCTTTGAACGTAGTCTTGGATGCATTTCAATGCATTTCCAGGACGATCCACTGTAGCATTTACATTCGTTCAAAGCGAGAGTATTCTGACGACTTGTCTCCTCGGGGTGATTTGCGCCACTACACAGGCGAATAGCGATCCAACTGCTCCAAGGGCGATCGCTCCAATTAATCGTTTTCTCGGCCAACGACAATCCGCAATCGTCGACGTTGCATGACATTCGTCGCCGGACTCGTCATCATCCAAAAATACCGGTCGACAGCAGAACAATCGAGGGAAGACCGGCTGTTTCTATCGGAGCGATTTCATTGAGGACGTTTCGACGCCACGATGGACAAGACGAAACTGGTGAGCAACGACCTGGAGCTGCCGCCGCTACGCAGCCTGGACGACTTCCTGCTGGAGTCCGCGCGCTTCCAGTTACCGAACCTCAAAGACCTGGAGAAATGGGGCAACCGCGTGGTCAACAATCTCCTATACTATCAGACTAATTACTTGTTTACGTCCGTCGTCATCTTCCTTATCGTTGGGTAAATCGTCTTCGACTGTATAATTTACGCGTCTTATTCTTTTACGTAATGTTTTAACAAGACATTCTTTGTGAACTTCTATACAGTATTTTTTTAACTTGATTAAAGTTTTTACCAAAAAAAATCTTTCGACTTTACATTCTAGATATTTAACAGTTTTAATAATAATATTAATAAGTCTTGGAATGTTTAATCTTGCAATATTACAGGATATATTTTGAATATACTCTGCTGCTTTTGAATATACTACTACTATATATTCTATACTGAATATTCTATAATATATTATACTGAATTTATAATGTTATGGACTTGTCAAAAATTCTCGTGTATATATATTATACTGTATACTATCTAAATTTTATTTCATATTTATTGATTTATTTATATGAAATTTATATAGATTGATTCATCCTGTCAAAATGCTAGTTGGGATGTTGGCGATGCTGGCGCTCTTGGGTACGTTTGCCTACGTATCCATGGAAGGAAGCACAATACATAGCTTCAAAAGGCAATATCCCGTGATTGGAATATTATTCATAATATTTGCCGGATGTTTCATAACGTACACTCTGGGATCTCTTCTTGTTTTCTTCCTGGGCATTCTGTTACCTATCTGTGGTGAGTGATGTGACGTTTGACTATATTTTACATTGTCATTAATTTTGGTATTATTTCTTGAATAATAGAAGACGAATTGATTTCACTGTAACATTTTTATATAAATATTTTCAGTGACGTTTGTACACGCCTCACTGAGATTAAGAAATATCAAAAACAGGATTGCCAATAAAATCGAAGGCATCGGTTTGAAACGCACACCAATGGGGGTGTTTTTGAAACATCTCGGTATGGAAGAAGAATTCTTTACTTCTTAAATTTCTACGGTCTTTTATTTTTAAGTTCTCAAGATAGATCGAGTGGAAATGCTTTGCAACCTTATTAACAATCTCATTACACCGTATACACAGTACCAATTCGTATATTATGAAGCTTTGACATCTATAGTTTAAAAAATGCTTTAGATAAGCTTAAAGGATACAACATACGTTTACTTTCGGTATTGCTATGCCTTCTCCCATGGATTATAGACAATAGCAGAACAGAAAGTCCGATCAAAAATAATTTCAGAAATAAAATTGTCGTTATCGGTGAAACCATATTTTCCTAACTAGTCGCTAAATAATACTTAATATGTACATGTTATGTTTTAAAATGCTTATATAATGTTAATATATAATGAATCTATATATATTTGCTGATATTATGGATGAAAGTAACAAACTTATTTACTAATATTGATAATATTTAATATTTTTTTGACAGCATTTTCTCAATAATTCATTTTATCCACTACATATGTATATAGTATATATATAATGTACAATATTCAGAAAGCATTTTGTCTTCGAATATATATGTGTTTATTACTAAAAAGTATTTAAGAATATTTTGTAGTGTAGGGGAAATATATTAAACATTGTGTTGATTTGATATGAAATCTGTTTGAAAATGAAAATTATCGTAAAATTATATTAATGTACTAAGGCGTATATACAAAAATAAAAATACCTGAATTATCTTTCTTATTTTTTTTTAAAGGAAAATTAACATGTGTTATCTCCAGATTAGATATCATGTATTTTTCACAAGTAGTACAAAGGCTACTTATACTAACAATATGATTTCTCATGTTTAATTTTATTATTTTAAGTATTTGTTGAATTTTATTCATTAATGTTAAATTTTACATAACTTGCAGTAATGTAAAAATTATGTTAAATACAATTACATGTATGTCAGCTTACACATTAATTTTGAGCACATTTATCCATCATTTATTTAATCATTTCTATTATCATGCTATATTCTATAGAAATTATTATAAATTATATGTGTTGTTATATCTAATATTCTCTTTTTTCTCGTTTCACTATACAGAAGATGTGACTGGTATGACTTTGCGTGCACAGACAGCACTCATACAACCGCCTCACTAATCCCGCTTTGTGCATCAAGCTCTATATAAAATTGACAAAAAATAATGTCATAACTATTAATTCGCTGCCACTGCTGTTTTAATTATTGGACTACGGTGTTCCACACGGTGTTGTAGTAGTAAAATGAAGTTTGTAGCATTTTTAGAATATAAATTTGACTGACATCCGTGCCTGGAAACAAAAAGGACTTGTGCTATGTGATTTTTAGATCGGTATTACGATACCAAATATTTTTTTACAGTACTAAATATTTTAAATTTACATATTTATATTAAGAATTGTGTTATATTCTCTTGTGATTCTTAGGACTGCTTTAATGGAGACATATATATTTTTTTAATGCCAATATAAAACTTGAATAATATCCATATTTAACAAGTAAATTTAATTTATATTATATAGATCAATATTTTAAAATCAAAGTGACTTAAGCTTTATATCTGTGACTTATGAACAGACTACATTTTGAATTAATTTGTATATATATATATATACATGTATATATTATATAAATAACTCATGTAAAACACATAGCAAATTGTTTTCACAAAACTTTGTTATATATTATATTATTTTTATTCTATAATTTTTCGTATTTTAATGAATCCTTCCATCACCCTTTACAGCAGAATATGTTTAGTAACCTATGTGTATATGTATAATGCATGTTTCATTATATATGTATTTGAATCAATATATTTCCATCATTACAATATATCTAGGATAATCTATCAAAGAGAATATGCGCTATATTAAAAATTAACGTAATATTTTAATTACTGACAAACTATTAATTTACTTTTCAAAAAATAGGAATTTTATATTTAAAAAATGATGCAGGCTATACGAAATATTACGGTCTAATTAAACGATATATTTAATATAAGTACACGTTTAATAGGAGAAATCTTTTCTACCGTATATTACAGAATTATGCTATACATTGAGAAACAAAGTAAGTAAAAATACATGAAATGTTTAACATACATGAAATATAACTATAGTCGATGCATATTATCTGTTTATTCTATTGACAATAATTATATTTGTCAACTATTTTGAGCTATATCTATCTTAATTATATACCGGCAGTTTGAATTTGAACCGATTATCTTGGTAAAAGGATCGTACATTGATATATCTTGTACTATCAGTAATGTATATGATGTGATAATGTGAAAAAATAAGATAATGAATAGTAGACTTCACTATCTTATTTTTTATTTAATTATTATAAATTGTAATATAAAATCTTACTTGTCTTGTTGAATCACATTGACAAAAATTTTATATAGAATGTTTCAAAACGCTGTTTCTGTATCACATAATAATAATGCTGTAAAATCACTGCCAAGAGCAATTTTTGCTGTATGTGCCACTTTGAAATTCTTTGAAATATTCCGAAGAAAATGTATCGTAACGGCTGTACGCATTGGACGGCACTTGTGAGATTTTCAGAAATAGTAATAATAAAACTAAAAGATTATGTGATGATACTACGGCAGTATTTACATACAATGTTGATATAATTGCTTTTTCTCATAAGTCGCGATAAGCTTAAATCCTAGTTTAAGATGAAAAGATTACTGAATGCATTTTTGACGTGAACACTGAATGGCAGTGTCTTTATTATTTGTCTTATGCAAAAAAAACCTTGTGTTTTAACTTAAGCATGCTTAACTGAACATAAGAGACACGATTAATTGGATCATTACTTTTAAAGAACAAATCCAATTCTAAAACTTTAACAATCGTTACAAACTCTCATAATATAGAAATAACAGTGACAAAATTTTAAACAAATGTCATGTTACACTTAAAGTCTTAAATCGAAAAATGTGTAATTGTAATGGAAGCAATTATGATTTATTCATGAGATGTTACTATATCTTCGTTATGAATACTGTGTTCGTCGGAAACAAGATTGTGTCTAACAGACGAGTATTCGCAGACAGTGCACCGACGTTTGTTTTCGGGAATGGCACCAAAAAAGTATGCTCCGTTGATGAAAAACCCATTTCTTCCATTTTAATCAAAAAGTCCTAAAAAAAATCACACTTACATCATATCTATTTTTTACTCATGAGATTGTAATTTTGGAGGAAGAGATTCGAGTACATACTTCTATGGTGTCAGTCGCACACATTGATATCGTTTCCTTTGCACCATTAGGCAGTCGTAGGCAGAGCCGTAGAAAAGGTTCGTCTCCTGAATTAAAAGGTTATTTTGCAGATGATATAAAAAATACGTCAGAAGCATCATGTTAAATTAGAACAGATGTCACACTTACCTGTTTCAGGTTTAGTTGCATTTGATTTCAACTTCTCATCCTTTTGTTGCTTAATCGCGCATTCATTTAATTTTCTCTTTTTATTAAAAGCAGAGTTGCTACTACTTGGCATATTTGAACTTGGAACACTTGAACTTGTAATGTTATCAGACGTAACAGTCTCGTTTCCTGTATATGATACACATCTTTATTATTTAATAAACGAAAATGGTTTACTTTGTTAAATAACCAAATCGATATATATGTAATTTTGTAAAATTGTCTTGATTTTTAAGATACTAACCAGAATCTGTGATTTTTTCTGATAAAAGTCTAGAAGTTTTACTACTAGGTCCACATTCCTGAAAAAAGGAACATTATAATAAGAAATCAACTACAAAAGAAAAAAAATACAAAATCTAAATACTAACATTCTTCATTTGATCAGCTAAAGTACTTCGTTTTGGAGGCGTCGTGGGAAAGTTATTCCAATCCCTAGAGTCAGATGTAACTTGCGTAGCACTTTCTGGAGATGGATGTGTGCTTAACACATCATTTAAATCAGACATCAGGTTGTCCACAGTAATGTTGTTATAAGTTTTCATACATTCTCCTGTTCTAGGATCTACAATCGCCAGATAAGGATATGTCACCACATTGTAAAAGTCTATATAACGTTTTCCATCTGTAGTGTTAGACAAGACCTGGTTGAAAGTAACAAATGTAGTTAACGAATCGAAATGCAAACTATAGAAAGTGATATGACACTGATATGACATACTTGCCACAAAATAAAGTGATCCTTCACAATTTCCTGGATATTCTCGTTGGGCCATACGTCCCGGTTGAGAACCTGACAGCTAAATTCTTGGGGATTCTGAACATTGACAAGCAGCCAACGGTTTAAGGTCTTTGCATGGTCCCGCGCCTCCATGAAGGAACCCAAGAAGAGAATATCGCACGGCGGTCGAAATAAATCTTCCAGACGTTTTGATTTTTTTTGAGACATGTGTTTTGCACCACTCACTCGGCGAGTCATCTCTTCCTCTTGTCGCTCTGTATTAATTATATATATCCAATTTATATCATATTCTATACTTATTGTAACTGAAATCTGTTAGATTATAATACGTACGGGTTTCTACCGCAAAATCTCTGAATCTATCAAATACATTATTCGACAACTGTGGTAATGAACACACTGGCTCCGAGGGCACCAGAATCTCGCGCGTAGGTAGTATAGGAGCCCTTACGGGTGGCTCGGGATTAGCATTCTCGGATTCCGGCGGTCTGCCACCCTCGAACATCAGGCTGATTGCCATCTCCACATTTCCATCGGCCAACGCCAGGTACTGCTGAGCCGTCGCCTCGCTTTCGCCTGAACGGAAGGTATATTAAATATCATTCTAAATCAAAAGTATCATTTTCCCCGGCATTCTGTCACGAAAATCTCACTCGCGACTCACGAAGAGAAGCGAGTGTATTTATATTCGCGCGATTCTGGCTAGCCGCGGTCGCGCTATTTAACCTGTGAACGATAATTCTCGCGCTAACGCGCGGAAAATTACTTACCCGTCACTTCGATAAACTTCTCGATCAGTTCGCGATCCATCGCGGCTGGCTCAAGCTCAGGAGAATTTTTCTCGCTCCACGGCGAGAAAATATCAGATCACAGAAGAAAAATATCTTCTAAATCTCTCCTCCGTCTCTGTCTCTCACTCTCTCTCTCTCTCTTTCGTTCTCGTTCTCCCTCCCGCTCACCACGCACCGAATGACATCTCAAGCATCACTGCATGCTGCATTATTATCTGCAGTATATTATACGTTTTTTATACCTCGCACTACCTGATATAATTCACAAAATTTTTGGTTTTTGCTGTATTATTTCCTCACCGCGTTAAAATATTGAAATTTGAAATTATGTTTCTAATTATAGCTGTGACGCTGTGACATTAACCTGACGATATAACACTAGCGACAACTGCATCTTCGCCAATTTTATTTTTTTCACTATGAAGGAGAATATTATTTTTGCTGTAATTTTCATGTAATTATAATTCTAATTATACGTATACAATATATATTATTTCTAATAAAAGATTTAATAAATAAATATATATTCTGTATATGATATCATCTTTGAAACATTGGACTAATTTATAATTCTTATTTGATTACATAATTCTTTTTGTCTGATACTTTCAGTGTTTGTCAGTATTTAAAATAATATAAAATAAGAAATAATATAATTTTGCAAATATAATTTCAGTTGAGTAGATGTTGACAGTCGATAAAATTGCGGATGATTTCATCGATACTTACCGACGCGTTTAAAACAATGGCGCATAGCTCTTGTGTTTACAACTTCGACACGAGTCTAATTGGTCGCTGCCGGCACAAATTCCGAAATAGTTGGAGTTTATATACAAAGATTTAAATTAAACACACAGTACAGTTGAAATAGTATTCCACGAAATAAGTTTAGTGCCAAAATAAATTTAGTTGTAATTTAGTTATAATGTGAGATACAATTGGGAAACTGAAACGACGTATCGAAAAACAGGAAAGGGTAGGAAGTAGAAAGCGTGATAAAGATGAGCATTACCGGTAAAAAGCTCTATAACAAGCTTCACAAGCTGCGTCCAGATCTGTCGGGGATCACGTCCGAGATATTGAGCAAGGTCTGCGACGATCCAAGCACGCAGCCTTTTCTGGAATGGTTTTGCAAGAACGTGAGCTGCGCTAATGTTCTCTCCAGTGAGGAGATACAATTGTAAGTTGCCTTTCGTACAGTTGATTCTGCATTGATTCTCTGATGGTTTTTCTTTGTTTTTTTACAGAAAAAAAACGTTAGAAGATGCGGGTGAATGGTTGGAGGGCGAAGCATTGGACGCCGCGTTGGAGGAAGCTACGAGCGATTGTCCAGACTTGCTGAAGCTCACCAACCTTGACGATATGTATCAAGATGATTTATTAGTGGAACACGAAACATTGAAGGAAAGCTACAAAGAGGATGAGGAGTATCTTCAGTTATTGCATCATAGTATAAAAGCTCTGAGGTAGGGACTTACAAAATTGCATGCTTTTAAATATGCATTATACTAGGTAAATAATTTAGAAAAATCATTGTGTTGCAGAGATATCAAGAACAAGCTGGATGACGACATTGAAGAAGCAGAAGTTGCATTGAATAAAGAGCAGATTGAGACTGAAAAAGCATACGATGATTGCAGTGTCATTCTAAAAGAGTTTGACAAGAATAATTGTCAATTTTCCAAGGATGTCGAAAATCTCTTGAATGTGTATGCCAACGCTGCTAAAAATGTAATTATTTTGTATTTTGTAACCAATTTCACCAGTATCTTTTTATGATTCTAATTATCGTTTTCATTTCCAGCAAGGCAGCGCGGTGTTGTGGTCACAAATGCCTATCGACTTGTTTGTCAAACAAATAGAACTCTGCAATCACTATCTGAGTATTCACATAAAGAAGCAATTTGGAACTAACAGTAGCAAGGAAGAGCATGAAGAGAATTCGGATTATGAATCTCTAATATGTGATAATAAAGACAAATTGGTGGATGAAAGGATGCACGAGTTATTCTTGTGTAAGACAAAGTAAGTAAACACACAACTCCTTTCTAAGAAATTAATTGATTAAGCGAAACTATCTTTTACTTTTTCTCAGCTTAGTGAATTCAAAATTAGAAGAAATGAATGCCAATGTTGAAAAGGAATCATGTATGGCCATGTTACAATGTATACAGGATATTTACAATGGTGGAGTTTTAAAAATGCCTAGGGATAATAAATTGGCGTAAGAAATTCTCTTAAGTTAAATTGATTGTTTTTATACTAGAATAATTAACATTGTTTCACGATTTGAACATGGAGGAAATAAAAAACATTCTGTATATATTTAAATATAATATTTTATTGTTTACACTTTTACAGTGACGAAATACAAACGTTAACTATGAAAAGGGATATCTTGGAGCAGAATATTGAACTTTTGCGAGATCAACAGTTGTCGGAGGTAGTGCAATACGCGGAAATGGAGACAATAAAGATCCTGAAGAACGATGCACTCGCCCGTCTCGAACGGCGGAAAGCTCGCCTCGAGAAGCTCAAGAATTTACACTCTCTCGCAGGAGAGCACGGGCATGTTTACGTGGACTTGCTGTGTATGCTAATGGAAATGCAATTTCGTTGTCTGCACGAGGTTGCCGAGTTTATTGCTGACGCTCGTCATTATCTTAGTACGGAATATAAGCTATCTTCCGCAAGATGTGTTAGTAGTTAATTCACTTTTAGCGACAGTCTCTCGATTCTAATTTAGTATTTTAGTAAAAGTAGAATTTACACTATTCATAAAAACATAATGAAATGTGTAGGAAGTTATGCAGCAGGTGCAAGACGAATATGTGACTCTCTTAACACAATCTCCAAATGCGTATAACGCGTTTAATAAAATATTTATATCCATGATGCTCGGCAACAATGCCTCGGACGAGTCACTTTCTATCGCATTGAAAAGATACGATGACTTAATAGCGAACAACGCGGAGAAGAAGAAAACAATGTTGGAATCTTATCAAAATAAAATCGACAAATTACGAAAATTGTAAGCATTATTAATAATTATTTATTTTGCAAATACGTCATTCGTGTATTTCTATGGGCTTAGGAAGAACGAAATTGACAAAGATTATACGGCTGAGACGCAAAATGGACCGACAATCAGTCTCAGACCAGTTTCGTACGAAATAAGCTGCAAGTGCGAGGAAATATCCGCAGTCGTTCAAGAAGTACAGGGAGATATAACCAAGATCAGGAATCAGTTCAAAGAACGAATAGTAATGACTACAAATGTATTAATAATTCACGAAAATTACAGTATTTGCTAATAATTCTCGTATTACAGAGGATGGACACCAATCTGGAACGCGAGAAGGACATCCTATGGCAGAGATTTCTGGCAGAGCCCGATACGTTAAGAATGCGCTATGAGGAAGCGAAGCAGAAGGCAAATGAGTCTCATTTTGGAAATGACATGGAAAGTAAAACAAATCAGTAAATTAACAGTATTACAGACAAATTGTTTAGAGGAAAATAAGTATTCCGACAATTTCTAATGCTTTTAACGTACGGATATTTAAAACGGTTATGTATTTTTGTATTTTGTACTTTCTTAAATCAAAAGAATCTTATAAAGCATCGTAAAATACACTCGGTAGAATATCCCAAGCCACTCGTCTCCGCTAAAGTCTTCCCGTTCTTCCAAGATTGGATTCCCTTATTTAAGTTATTAGAGGAAACCCGAATTTGCCAGTGCGAGGCTTCGTGAACGTAATACACGCCGGGGCATTACGTGGACGCGATAATGAATGATTCGTCCCAAGGACGAGCGGGTGTGTGCGTGCACGCTGGGCGCACGCGCATATAAACACGAAGGGATGACGTAGAGGAGGTGCCCGAGTGTAACCTTGATCCGTGCGCATCGATGTCCCTTTCTCCCCTTCTCTCCTGCTCCTGCTTCTCTCATCGACGTGTCGCCCCACCGTCTTTTCCTTCCTTCGTCCCCTCGTCGCGATATTTCGTTCAAAATCGCCACGCTTCCGAAAAAGAAGGAGAGAGAAAACGAGTTCGGTGTGTAGGCACGAAAAAGGAAACGCATCGTTCATGCGCGTCCTCGAAGGCGGACAATCTTGCCCCTACGTATATTCCTCGCCACAGATTCGCTCAAATTTGCGTTTCCCGATCGGCAACGATGCATGCTCGGTTTATTAGCTAGCAAAACAGCGGGAGGGAGACGAGATGAGAGAAAGAAAGAGAGAGAACACGGAACGGGGAAGTGGCGAGGCGAGGAGTATTATCGATTCGCCGGGGACCCGTGAGTTAACGGTTTGTTTACACGAGTCGGCGAGCGCGGGGACGGAGGGGCGCCGGCTCGCACAGCGAAGCTGTTACGGGAGGGGAGGGGGGAGACAGGCGGGGAGAAAGCGACGAGGCGCATGCGCCGCCCGACCAAAACAATAATAACAGAGTAGAAGGTTCATGGCTGGCGGACGAACGGGCGGCCGCTCGCTCTTCGCTCTCCGTGTGTGCTGGCTGACTCGTTGAGTGCTGGCGGTGCTCCGCTCCGAACGACGATCGCTGATGGTTGTCGTCGTCGTCGTCGAGTCGCGCCAGGTAAACAAAGGAACAGGCGCAGCGGAGACGGGGTTCCTGTTAACGCAAACGCCGCGCGCGCGCATGTGTGTGTGTATATCTGTGTGAGTGTGTGTGCAAGTACACCCGTCCGTGTCTAACGACAAGTGCGTGCGGTGCGTCCGCAGAGTGACAATTCGGTGGACTCTCGCGGAGAGGGAGAACGAGTTTAGGGACCCGAGCGAGGAACGAGAGTGCCGAGGAGACTACCTCGAGGTCGGGCGACGGAGGCGAGCTTTTTTTTCTTCGCGACCGACGTCCGGCTGACATTTAAATCGGAGGCTGTCCTGGAGGAACAAGTGGATTATTACGAGTGTCCGCGTGGAATTGTGTCTACCTCAAGAATAGGAAAATAAGAGAGAGATTATAAATATATAGAAGAAATCGTTCGTCGCGCGACATTCGAAAGCGGATGAGTGCTGAGACGCGCGAGAGATCACCATCTTCCCGTCGGGCCAAAATAATCATTCGCTCTCTCCGTGTTCCGCGAGCGAGCCTCCTCTCTCTCTCTCTCTCTCTCTCTCTCTCTCTCTCTCTCTCTCTCTCTCTCTCTCCACCTTCCCCACACGGTGCGTTACCTCATCGGAGTGGAGTAGGTGCGTGTAACGAGCGCGTATATACTCGCAGCGTTGTGCAACAACGTCGATCCTCCGTCGTCGTCGGAGAAAGAGAGACAATTGGGCGCAGACACCGTGTGTGTACGTTCGATCGACCTGGAAGCAAAACAATGCGCTGGTGAAGGAGACGCGCGAGTTGCCGTGCGTGTGTGCGTGCGTGTACCTGCAGCTGTTGCTGCTGCGCGGGGCGCTGGTGTGCGTTTGTTTATGCGCGTAGATTAGCCGCACGCTCGCCGTACTAGCGCGCGCGGCCCGTCGGTTCATTCAACAGCCAACCGTGTTCCGACCAAGAACGAGCGAGCGAGCGAACGAACGTTTTCCTCGGCGACGACTAAGTTTCGTGAAAGCGAGCGGGCAAAGGCCGGAAGGAGGACAATCGTGGCCCCGTGCGTTCGCGCGCGCGCGCGCGTATTTGCCCGGTGAATCATACGCGTCTTCCGTCCGATTACGCGTCTTTTCGCGTGTACACACCGCGCGTGTATATACTCGCCGCCGCCGTCGCCGCTTGTTGTTGACGTGTCCTCCAGTCAGACGAGAGCGAGTCGAGCTAATCGGAGAACGACCGTTCCATCGTGGGAAAGGGGGTCGGCGAGACTTATGTGTGAGATTTTTTCCTCCTTCGGAAGAAGAAACTTTGTTTTCCTGGAAAGAATAGTATGCAACGTTCTCTATCTCTCTCTCTATTTGATCTATCCCCACCTGTCATCTCGGTGTGCCGTTGCAGGTAAACATTGAAGACGAAAGAGAGGGAGAGGCGGAAACGTATCGTCGCCGCGCGAGGAAAAGTGAGACGAAGAGCGAGAGACGGCAAACGTCAGCGATTAGAAGGAGAGAGGACAAAAACACCGAGCGAGCCGAGGCACGGGAATCGGGGAATCTCCGCGGGTCGCACAGTCTGTTTACCGCGGGCTAGCGTGGCGGTTCAGAACCGCGGAGAAAAGCCCGACGAACACGACGAGGATGCCGAGCGCCGAGGAGACGACGACGACGTATCTGATCGGCGTGGCGATGCCCGACGGACACGCGGCGCAGACGGACGCGTTCCTCACGCGCGACGTTGACCTCCTGGTGTCGCAGATCAAGGAGAACCTGCGGCTGTCCAGCCTCAAGGCCAAGTCCAGTATCAGCCACAAGAACAGTCGGCCGTCGCCGTATCGGGTGCCGGCGCGTTCCTGGGCGGATCCGGCGGCGGGTGCTGGCTGCGAGGTCTGCGGTCTGCGGTCGGTGACAAACGGCCAGCAGCAACAACAACAACAGCAACAACAACAACAACATCACCATCACCATCATCACCATCACCACCACCATTACCACAACCACCTGAAGAGGAGCGAGAGGAACAGAGTGGACGACGATCCGTACGAGGTGCTGCAGGAACTGCTGCGCGAGGGCGGTCTCATCAAGGAGGCGGTCAAGAGGCTGCAGGAGAACCTGGACGAGCTCTCGAGCACCTCGGAGGTGGACGAGGACGACGTGGTGGACGACGAGGACGACGACGTGCGACGGCCAGGTGGTGACGACGGCGGCAGCGGCAGCGGCAGCGGCGGGTACCGCAGGAAGCCGTACTTCTACGACTCCGAGGACGAGCCGCTGCCGCCGATGTACGATCCCCTGGAGCTGTGAGGAGGCCCACTCCCGGAGAAGAGAACCTTCGCGAACGTTCCTACCGTGAACGCGGCATCTTTGCTCTCTCTCTCTCTCGACCAGTCGCGCTCCTCTTCCTTTTCTCGGAAGGGACGAGACATTTTCGTGGGCCGGACGCATCCTTTGTGTGCTTGACTGAAAAGTGAATCGATATCCCGTCGAAAAAAGAGATACACATCCTGTGAGAACATGTTCTTTCATGTTCGCCCGCGTGGGAGTCCCGGGACGGACGGACGGACGGCAGTGTGCGTGTGCGTGTGCGTGCGCGCGCGCACACGTGTAGCACACAATTAGACGAGAACTCGCCTTACATGGCCGTGTTTGTAAATACGCTGCGTTGTCGGCGCTGCGCGATAGCTTCGCCCTCGCCGCCGCTGGTATCGACGGACCTACGTGGAAGACTTATGGCGGCCGCGTTCGAAACGCGCGCGCGAGATGTTTCTTTCCTCCCTTCTCCCCCGACACATATGCACATACGCGCGCGCGCGCCTTCGATAGCGTACCGTCTCCCTATATCACCTATTAAATATCGCTGGCGAATTTAACGTCGGCCTGACGTGACTCGGAGCACGTCAGCCGCATTCAATAATAATCGTATGCAACTATGTTCCTTTTTTTTTTCTCGTAGTGGCGCTTTGTGCCGCGTTAATGATGATCATCGAGGTATACGCTGAAAGAAAGTTAGTCTCAGTTTAACAATCGTTGTCTCGTAGAATAAAACAAAATCTTAAAGAATTTGTTAAACTTACACGCGACTCGCTTACACGGAGAACTTTGCGTAGTTTCATCAGAAAAAAATAGATTTCGATTATTCAATCATGAATCTCATTGAATTGAGAGGAAAAAAAATAACATTCTGGTATAGAATCTTTTAATACTATTATTATCGAAACCATCATTATGCTGTTTAAATGTCTGTTAAATTATTGAAATAAAAATGTAATATTTGAAATTCAAGATTATCAAACTTAAAGATTTTTCTTGCTCATATATATGCGACAATGATTGTTAGATTGATACAAATTTTTTTTTATGTACTCAGATCTAAATATAAAAAAATATCACCGGCGATAATCGTAGCGCGAGGTCGAGATATAACTCTTTGTATATATTTTGAAGCATTTGGAAAACGTGTGTATCTCAGTTTGTTGTCGTTCTGCGTAGTATCTCGTAGTTAAAATATCGATGAATATCGTTATCGCGGTATGAAGTGCCTGTATCGTCAACAGCTGATTCGTCAACTCGAAACTCGATTAACGCTTCAAATACTAAAGCGAATAGAGTAAGATAAAAAATATATAGCATTTTTTGTACGTTTTATTTAACGAAACTCTGCTGGTTAGAGATTTATCTTTTTTTCTTTTTCGACGCTTAATGGAAAGAAACTTTAAGTTTCGGAAAGTTCCCGGCTCAGTCCTCGTGGAACTGAAAATTATTGTTAATTATATGTGTTTTTAACGGTTTCCACCGGTATTTGAAGAGTTAATCTAGCCCGACATCATTTGTCATCTCGCGCGGACTGTTTTGGTCGAATTGCATAAGAAGTCTGTATTAATTTCGAGTACGCTGTCGTCTTGTAACGCTAAACGAAGAAAGAAAGATCTAATAAAGTTTTAGTACAATTGTATCTCTCTAATAGTTCAGTTTTTTTTTTTTTTTTTAATATGTAATTGGAGTTTGTTTGCGAGTGGCATCAGAGAATTCAAAAATTTAATCCTTACAATATGGATACTCTCGTGTACTTTGATTACTTGTTTATCTCTTTAAAGTGATTTAAAAAATCTCCAAGAATTCACAAGTATACTTTCAAGTCCCTTGAATAAACGACAGGACTTTATTCTGGAAAGATATAAAATGTAGTAATTAACTACTTTAGAAATTTCGAAAAATTTTCACAAAAACATGAATTGATCGGATACGAAATATCCACGTTTATAATGTAAGGGTTAATCTCTAAATAATAATGTATCTTGGGATAATACAAAAGAAAGTTTGCGTGCTTCGGATATCATACACGCAAGTATCATGAAACCGCAGCTGTTAATTAAAAATTATACGACAGCCTGCCTCTCTCGAGTCTACATTATTTGCCGTTCAAATTCGAAGAACGGTATCGCGAAGGAAACTTTTTTTTTAATCCTCGAAGCATGGAACGTGCTGTCTGCCTCATGATTCCACCGCCGGTTATTCGCGAGCTAAACGGCGAGTCTTACTCTTGCTCGCCTATCGATTTTACAACGTTGAATCGTTATCTCACGCGACGCTCGGCGTCGACGTTCTATAAATGGAGACTTTCCGTTAGAATCAGAATGCCACCCGCAAAGAAACTCGGCGTCGCCGAGCGCGACGAAGGCGAGTCGTCGTAGCTTTCAAAAAAAGAAAAAAGTCTGAGAGTTTAATGTTATAGGAGGATCTCCGCGCTGTTGCGAGAATTGTTAATTTTAATAGTAACACAAAATTTCCCTTTTTTCCTAGACACTTTTTTAGCGCAGACTTCGCACGAGGATGTAAAGTTGTACCGAATACGTGCGAGTATAGAGAGAAAGGGTACACGAGTATCGACGAAGATGCTCCGCAAGCCGTTAGACGAGGACAATCAGGTCCTGCCCCAGGATTACACAGTCTTTGAGCGAGTTACGTAAACTGCGTTCGCGCGGCCGATCAACGATTATCGATGCCTTTGCGTTAATACTTGCGCGTGGCGAAAGTATTAGGGGTACACAATCGCCACGTTCACTAGGAGGCGGAGAGGACATATACACACATACACACACAACACACACACACACACACACACATCATACAGAGAGAGACGGTGATCTCATTTATTTTTTCATGATGCGCGCAACGAGCGGACCAGAGTGGCCGATCGAAGCGAGGCGAGATCATTGGTAGCTTAGCTTAAGCTCGGTTTAGTTCCCGACAGCTGCGTCCTCAGTCCCTAAAGGGTTTTGCAACACGCTATCGTCCGTTTGGCAAAAAACGGATGTAATAAACGAGAAGCAAGCGAAAAGAGACCGGGCAGAAAGTTTACACAAGGACGCCTACGTCCGCGAGGATGTGTCTCATGAGAATTTCGGGGGCCCCGAGATTCGTTGGATAAACGGAGGTTATTTTCCATAGCCCGGCTGGTGGGACGCGGCGACTCTTCGTCTATTTATAATAAAGTTATATATGTATATCGAGCGAAATAGTTTGAAATTCATTTTCAAAGGACGGAATTTTCGAAGGTTGTCAGGTGACTCTCTAAGATGAAGAGAAATCTCTATGGGATTCCGATCCGTTGTATCGTTTAGGATATAAACGCGCTGGAGGGTTGATTAGAGGAGACGTCAAAGATTTAGATAATGTTCACGTTGTGAGAAACAGAGAGAAAGAGAGAGAGAGACAGATAGAGAAGCGGATGGCAAGTTTGTGAGGGAGGAAAACGAGGGCCGCGCGTTAACGTGGATCTGTATAATAGTAACGTTTAGCTTTATATCCCTTTCTCTGTGCATGTTTTAGTGCATAGTTACTTATAGCTATCGATCGCTGGTGAAGAAAGAAAGAGAGAGAGAGAGAGAGAGAGAGAGAGAGAGACGCTGTTGATGTTACGTACATTGTATCCGCACGTACAAGTTTGGCTGTACGCGTGCGTTGCACGAGTTCGCGAAATGGTGCTCCATCACGTCGCGTGATTCATTTCGCGCGGGTAGAGAGATAAGGGGAAAGAGAGTGAGAGAGAGAAAGAGAGAGAAAGATATCCATCTGCAATAACGAGAGCCCCTACGGGGTAGCCGTGGCGTCACTAGTTGACATAATTATCAAAGAGGATTATTACTCCTCGCGCGAGAATGGCGCCGTGTCATCGCGGCGTCCCCGCGCCGCTCATTGTTAATTCCTCGTCGTCGCGAGAAATCGTCCGTTCTATATTCCGAAACCTCGCAATCAATTCGAGGAAGCCCCCGATTATTCCCCGGGAGCGCGCGTCAGGAGAGTGACGTCACGGCTGCAGCGTCCGGGATTTCATTGTAGGACGACGACGACGCCGATCGACGACGATGTTGATGTAAACGCGGTCGCGGTACACATACATACACACACGAATGACGCAATAAAACGACACACTTGTATGTAGCGCAATTACACACAGGGGCGAAGAGAAACGAGAGAGAGAAAGAGGGAGAGAGAGAGAGAAGTCCGTTTCGGGACTTTGCGTCGGTCCCGACGACATTCGCCGCCTTATCCGACTAATTAGATAAGCTAGCAATTAATTATACCACACATCGCGCGTACCTATTGCGAGCGGAGCGAACGAAATTGCGTCAGGATTCCACAATTCCGACGAGGATACTTGTTTGCGCGCGCGTTGTGTGCGTAAGTGTGCGAGCGAGAGAAAGAGAAAGAAAAAGAGAGAATGTGCGTGCGTGCGTGCGTGGGAGAGTTGCGTTAGTAATTTCATCCTTTTCTTTCCTCTCTTTTTTTTTCTACGAGTGTGTGAGCACGTACGATCCTTCGTTCTTTTCCAAGTTCGTCGTTAAAGAATCGTGCATTATGGAAACTATATCTCGTTGTGATCGCCGGGCCCTCGCATGCCCGGCAACTCTTAATTATGAAAATAAAGAAGTTGAAAAAGTTTCGATGCAAATATACAAAACGTGTACGTGTGTTATATGTAACAACGCGTATGGGAGAGCAGCGTGTTTCTGTTCTCGCTATTGACCGCGCGCTGCTGTCACGCGAAAACTTTCCACCGATCGTCCTGCTCTCCCTGTCATCCGTCTCGCTTCCCTCCCTCCATCTCTCCCGTCATCAAACGGTTCTACCTAGTGTGTCTGATGACGGAGCGTGCCACAAATACATCGTGGCATATACGAGCGCACGCTGATATTATACGGGACGTCTTGTCATTACCTACCGTTCCTCCTTTGCGAGCGAGCGAGCGAGCGTCCCTCGCTTCTTCGAGGAAAATTTTCGAGCTAATCGCGGGATCGTTTAACGTAACGTCTCGCTGAGCTTGCTCATCCATGCGTAAACAGATGACAGAAATTCTCCTTTCGATGTATAATCCAATTTTGTGCGGAATCCAGTCGGAGTTTCCGGACACATTCGGGGACGCTTGAGACGTTACGTGAGTCTTTCTCCTCGTACGAAATTCATCTTGCCGCGGGGGCAATATTGGACCCGCGTTTCGTCAAATAAAGTCATCGGTTGGGAACGGCGGCACGGTAACGGGACACCCCGTATAAGCCGGCGGTTCACTGGCCTTCTGATCGTTGGCGCGCGTTAAAGCCGCGCTTCTACGTGCCAAGCTTCTAGAAGATTTGCTTTCGGCCGCGCACGCTCCTCGCCGATCTATCTCGACGTTTGATGGCAGCCGCGAGAAACGCCGCGGATAAATTTGCCACGATATTACGCGAAACCGCGATACGTTTCGGATTTTGATGTCGTCATGCGGAAGCCGCGCTTTCGGTGTTTAATATTTACGATTCTGCTCGAGCGTCCACTTCTCTCAACATCCCCAGCGAAAGCTCGGACTCACGGTGTTGAAGCGTAGCGAGCTTGGTGAAGCGGGTGGTGTGCCATTTCACAGTAATTTCCGCAAAAGCGTCGACTGCAATAATGATCGTAATAACGCAGCGTAAATTATGGCTCTTGGAGGTCCTAGAACGGATGTAGAACGATATACCGGCGCGTTTTTACGAGCCATTTTGTCCAACGCCTCTGACCTGAAACCGCCAAAGGAGAGTGAGAGAGAAAGGGGAGAAGGGTCGGTCGTCAATTTCAAGCGAGCAGGTCATTTAATAATTGGCCGCTTTCAGAAATTAACGGGAGCTGTCTCGTCGCGGACGTAATACGAGACGCAATTGTTTCATCACGTTACGTAATACAACGACGCACACGGTTCATTATTTCTTAATGATTTTTTAATTACGCTGTGAATCGTACACGTTATTCATTCAACGTCCACGTTCTCTCCAGCATTAAGTATTTTATAACAGCTTAACGTAACGTTAAAACTTTTTTATATATTACAAACAAAGATAATCTCCTATTCTTTGCTTTAATAACGATTTTCGCTATCACGATTCGCCGTTCGATAATAAATACATTACATTGCGGGTGATAATTTTTCTCACGAAGAAAAACCCCGCTAAAAGTTGAGATTAATGCGCGAACTTGATCTTAAGAAAAGTGTCACTGTCGAAACTTGAGTTCGAAAGCGGAAATTGCTAGGAGTCAATTGCTTTTCGCGAGTCATTGCTCGTCCGGAGAAGACTTTGGTCGAATGACTGGCGACATTTCTCCGCGGTATTTACGGCAAACGCGCGTCGAATAAATCGGGCCGATAAATAACGTCAGCGTCGCGACGACACTTTAACGCATATTATTTCGACGGAATCGTCGAACCGATCGTGGTCTTAGCTAACAAAGCGACCCGTTTTCGTCAGTTCGTGGGCCCGACCTGTCGCAACGATCCCTCGCCTCATTACCGGCGGCTCCGGCGGAGATACGCTTATGCAATTAGAACTTTCCCGAATGTAATCGTATTTGCTCGCGCGGCTATCGCGTAACCGAAGTAATCAATGGGTGAGCGCGTGTGTTACGGGTCCCGGCGCGAAAATAAACGACGGAAAACTTGGCGCGGCCTGACCCAATTCATTCCATTTATATTGTACGTTTGTCCACCATCTGGCGTCTCTCGCTCGCGTGCGCGCGCGTGACACAGATGTTAATTTTGCATTAATGTAGAAACGTTCGCCGTGCGAGAGCATCGACGGTAAAATCCATTAACGTATGCACACACGTACGATTCGACGATTTTGCCCTACAAATTTCTTTTCTTCGAGAAATCAAGAGCACTGTAATCAGTGTTGTGACACTTTATATGTAGTTTCCTTTAACAAACAACCATATAAAGACATTGTTTTTTAAATATTGTTAAAATGAGAAAATATTCAATTATAGTCAGCTTATTTTAACCATTACAATACACACTGGGGTCCACGGTATCCCAACAATACCTATTTTACTATACATCATTTGTAAAAATAGCCTGAGGCATACGGTTTTTTTTGTAAATAAACTTTGCGTTCCAAACGTATTCCAGTGCAAACAAATTTTAAAAGGTAAAGTCTTAAGAAATGTATTTGGTGATCTTAAGAAATGTCACTGGTACATAGCACTATGGCATGTGCATACCAGAAACCGTTAGTGGGTATCTCCTAGACCCCAGTGTGTATGAATCAATAGAAAAACAAAAGTGTGTATTCTAAAAGTTTATTATTTATGGTTTTACATATAATCTGTCTATATTCTCCTCTTCTTTTTTAACTCACTGTCATAAGTGCCGTGACCCAATGTCTGCAGAGAAGATACCGAAAAACAACATGCGTACAAAGTGTTAACCAATATAAACGTGAGGAGTCTCACCGAAACAAGACGCGCCAGAAATCAACCGGATATACGAATTCCGTGCTATCGTAGCGCTAGTATTTTTAGCAGCGTGTGCGTTGATATCTCGCCCGTCGCTATCAGATCGGATTTCGCAATGTTTTACGCGAATGCTCCTTCTCCCGGATTCTAGGCAGATTAATTTTTTTTTTTTGCTGAAAATGCGCGACGCTCTAGGTATAATCCTACGTGTCGACTCTATTATTAACGCTATAATTGAACTATCTGTACGATGAAACGCCCCCAGGCTTCGATAAAAAATTAAATTGGGCGGGAAGAAATTGATATTTCTCGTATCGCGGCTTTTCAGCGATAAAAGTAAACGGCGAGTGATCAATAAACGAAATCTCCGTTTATCGCTTCTCTTTTTTTTTCCCACTCCGAAGTGGTAAAGTCTTCGGTTTTATATCAAGTCGCTTAATTGATTTCACCGCCGTCGACGACAATATTTTTTTATCACACGTTTCGCATTGGCAAATGTATCGCCTTATATAATACGCGTGTAACGCTCGCGTGACCTTCGAGCGGGGCCTACGACAGGCCTGTATCGTTAGTAAACTGAGAATAGGATCCCGCATCTCTAGAGTTCTAAAGAAAACCTTCCGCTATAAATGTACGCTACGAGACCGCGTCGCTTCTGCTCCGGCACGAGACGCATTCTCGAGCGAAGAAACGAAATCGCGTCTTGGGATCTCGCTCATCGGATTTCCGGATACAATTGATGACGGGCGGCAAGGGAAATCGTAGCGGTAGCCGGAAAACGTACACACCCGGTGAATCAGACTCTTAATGAATCATCGGCGCGAGCTTTGATTCGCCTTACGGTCCGATCCGGTCGCACGAGAACGCCGCCGTGTTGACGTGTTGCATCATCTCCTCCGAAATAACGCGAGATAACGCGCGATAAGTCGATTCGCGCTTATCGCGATATTAACGATGCACAACACGCGATGTTTTCGCGAATCACAGATGAGATGTACTTTGAGATCTCCCCTTATCGGGAATCGCGTCCTCGCTAAACGGGTTCGTATTACTTTTCCACTGCGCGCCACGTCGAGATTGCCGAACGGCGACGGATTCGATAACGATTTCTGGCTGATTATCAGATCGGCGCGGCCGCGAGTCAACAATTCGTTTAACAACAGAGACCGGCCTTGTCCATGTGTTGACACAGATTTCGGCGCGAGATAGCGAATACACGGTGCGACCCAGTTAGAAGGGAGATAGAGAAAAAAAAATAGAGATGTTCGAGGCAGCGTCGTGTATAAGATGCTCGCTTTCCAGCGATCGCGTAGAATAAATAACGTTGATTAATTAAACGAGAATATTTTCGGATTTGCGAGTTTAATTTAGTATTCAATTATAAATAATTTTCTTCGTCCACGATGAAAATACACGGAGAAACATACAAAAACAATGCTTCATTATATATTTGTATCATTACACATATACTTTTTTTACAAACAAAACAGTTTCTCTCTAACATCGAGTTACGTAAGAAGGTTCGTTATTTATTCCTTCTCGTTCAAGGCAAATCAAGCCGGCAACGACGAAGAAAGCTACGTTTTCTCCTCGTAATTCAACGTTTGTAGTCTGTCAGTGGCCCAGTAGAAATTGCCAAATGACCTGGGCTCGGACATTTTTTTTTCGGCGAGCATTGTTGTGCTGAAATCGCGTCATCAACCGCACTCGGAGAGACGGTCGCCTCGAGCGCGGTCGGCCGCTGTCGGGTGGCGTCGGTTACCACGTGTTCGCGGCGACCACGTGACCACGTGACCGCGCGCCGAGCTGTCAGATGTGCGGCGTCGTGTACGTTGTCGCGCGCCGATAACAAAGCCGATACGCGCGATCCGCGTCCGGTATAAAGAAACACGAAACACGGCACCGCGGCGCAGTGACCACCTGGACCGCTCCTGTCGATTCTGACGGCTCCGTGCTCCCGAGATCACCGGGACCTTGCCGACGCACGCATTCCGGCGGACAGCGACAGACACTCGTGAGCGACCAACATGGCGGCGGAGTGTAGCCGCGCGGACTCGTACGTACATACATCACGATTTGTGTATGTTTTTGCCTGTGTCATTGCCCCTCGCGGAAGTGGGTTTCATTTCGCGCGCGAGCGTTTTCAGCTTGAAGCCGACGAAGCGTCCGAGAACGATCTCGTCCACTTCCAAGTGGTCAGAGAGCGATCTCTCTCTCTCTCTCTCTCTCTCTCTCTCTCTCTCTCTCTCTCTCTTTCATGCTTACGACACAAAGGACTCTCCTTTCGAAATCACGTCAGCGAGTGTTTAGCGGGATTTCCCAACACGGGCGGGTTGGTCGACCGACGCGGAATGCTCGCACGAATAGGTCTCGAAGTGAATCGCGAGCGGCTCGTTCGCTTTCCCTTCCACGACCTGGCCTGGATTTTGAGGTTATGCGTGCGCCTGACCATGTCCGCGCTCCGTTAGAATCGCGTTGACCCTTGGACTGTCTGATAACAGTACTCGAGCGAGATGTAACGACGGGCTGGGGACTTGTTACTTACAACAAGAATTGCCTCGCGGCAGCAACAACAACGTCGCGTGTAGTAGGTCAAAATAATTGATGGTCTCGGCTCACGTTGATCGATTCACCCTCGCGGCAGCGGTAAACCGGCAAGCAGCCCTCAATTATCTTTGTCTATTATACGTTTTCTGTTTTCATAAGAAAAATGAGAGATTTTACGCTGCACGTAGCACTGACCGCATTGCAACTTGTTGACGTACGTGACGTGTCTTCGTTCCGTAGCCGAGCTCTCCTCCCGTAGAAAACGCGATCGCGCTTATTACAAAGAAGGTTTCTAGGTTGCCCGACTTGCATGCGGGATTTAATGACGCGTTGTTTACGTTTCGCATTGTTCGTAATTATGCTAAGCACGTGGTGGCTCGTTCCGCGCGAGCAACGAGGGAAGCGGCGCGGCCTCTCTTAAAAATATACACACGGCTCTCTTTCTGCATTCTTTACATAACGGTTTCCGCGAAATCAGCTTGTTTAACTTTTTTACAGATTGTATTTATAGATCGGTCGGCCATCGATCCGAGCGGCGCGAGACCCTCGCTTCCGAAACCGAGTCCCAATTTCACGATCGGGACAAATTGTTGTCGAATCGCCGGGAAACCTCTCGTCGCGCACATCGTCTCTTTACATAGATTTCTTTGCTCCCTCTCTATTATTGAATATCCCAAATATCCGCCCAAATTTCGGAGCAAAGAGTCTAGAGATTCTCTGCTCCAGTCTGTTTCCCGATGATGTAACTGGAGTGGAACGAGGTTCAAGGTACTATATGTCTTGTTCTTTTTGCAGCCGTGGTCTTATGATGTTATGTACGTCGTATCGCACTTACAAAGTAAACAAAACGACGGGCCGTTATCAGGCGTTATTTGCAGGCCCCTAAATTTCGAGTCGCTAGCACCGTGTATATATATATATATATTTTTTTTAGTGCCGCCGTTTTACGTAATGTAAGTTAGCTGGTGCGTTCTTCTGTCCTTTTTGTCGATAAACAATGCTGTTATTTGCCCGTCTGCGCGATACGTGATAAGAGCAACGATTATAACGCAGCTAAAAAATTACGAGATTGCTGCAGCGTCGAGACAAAACGACGTAGAGCAACAAATCGGCATCGTCAAGGAAAACGACGTAATCTTTTTGCTCGCCGTGATTAGATAACCGTGTCGATTTTTTCTGTTTAGTTGGAAAGATGACGTAACGTCTCGTGTGTAGCACGATACATCGTTACATTTCGGGACACGATAATTCGTGGAACCGGCCTGTCATCGTTCGTTGATTATTCAGCTGTGTAATTCCGCTTGTACCGGTTTATTTTGCATTTTTTTAAATTTGTATCAATCGCGTCTATTGCGATGCGAATTTTTAGCAACTCATTGGACGGAACAGAATTATTAAGGAGTCTGATTGAAAAATCAAAATGCTTTAATCGGTTAAAAAAATCTCTAGCATATTATTTAAAACGGACAAACTATTATTATATTAAGATTTCAAATCGATTGTGCGTAAATAATTGAAATGTAAAATAGTAATAGGAATATCTATTTAAAGATTGTATGTATAAAAAAAGATGATCTAAAAGATAATTTAAAAGAAGACTGAAGATTGAGTATATTCTTAGGCTGGTATTCATAGTTAAATCTTATTTCAAGATCGTCTCAAGCAATATCTTAAGATGTTAATACGGCTTTGTGATTGGCTGATGGCATCTTAAGACAGTACTTAAGATGATCTTAAATATAAGACTCGACTATGAATACCGGCCTTTAGTATGAGAAACGAATTTTTTTGCGTGTATCATTCGCGTCAGAGAGGAAAATCTATGTCATAACATTGAATTGAAAAAGCATGTGTCGTTGCGTACACGTGCACGATTTTTCCTCCTTCTCCCCCTCCCCCTCTCTTTCTCGCTCTTTAGTTGTCACTGCCAAGTTAAATATAATTTTCGAGTAGACATTAAAAGTGACTGCGCGATCCTGCGCGCGGCTAAATTAGTATACGCGCACGGAATTTAGGAAAGCTCAAACGCGGGCAACGGGACAGCCACGGGGTTGCAGAGAGGGTTAAGTATAGCGTGCGGTGTACACATTATCGCGCGTGTATCTCGTTAGCGCGCTCCGAGTTTCCTGTGCTCTACCGTCACGCATTTCGTCTCGGGAGAATATATAGTAGAACGAGAATTGTGTCAGTCAAGAGACGCGGAGTCGTCCAATGACACGGCTTAAAATACAAACCGAATACGTATACGCGAGGCCGTACGAAACCACTTCTCTCTCGCTTCTACGTGGAGAATAGACGTCGCGTCTCGAGTGTTCTATTTATGCTCGCGCTGTGTAATTACTAGCCGCCGAATATCGAGCACGTCGTCTTACAACGCGCGCGATCTTATTACAGGCGTCACGAGGAACCTCCATTCTTTCGTCACTCGAGCCTCGAAACGCGATCCTCATTCCTTTAATATACATTTCTCTTCGAATAGTTATTCTAAAGCGATACAAATTGTTAAAATTCTAAAATTCTAGTAGCCGATAGATAGACATTTCAGCTGTTGTATTATTTTTGAACGCGCGAATATGATAATTAAAAGTAGTGTGATCACCAGCCGTTTTCTTTTACGCGCCCCATCACCTTTTCGTGCAACACGTCGTCTTTGTTCGAGGTTCATTCATATCAAAGCCATGACAAATCCGCGCCAGGATGATCTCGAGAGACGCACGACGTCGGGATTAATTCATTTGTATGTAAAGCTTTGTACTTTGTGCGTCAGAGTTATGTTGTACTATGAAATTCTGTTTGCTTTGAAATTTGTTTATCTAGGATTTTTTTGCGCATACGATTACGCTTTATCATTTCCATGATGTAACTCTCTTATGAGTCACCTAAATATTAGTGTTCTAAGGCCGCGCTGTGCAAAAGTAGAGGCACCGATGAGTTAAACGGGCGGAGCAATGAGCGTGCGGCTACTTTCTTTTTAGAAAGTTTTAGCGATATTATCGTAAGCAAAGTAATTATTTGCGAATACACGGCGTAACGTCAGGCGTGTTATTTAGTGCTTTTGCTTTATTCATGATTTTTTAATAACGACTCGGAATTCAGGGTATAGCGTTAAAGGATTTCAATAGGAAATTGGAACATTTTTATTTCTTATTAACGTAATTGATTAGACGTTTTCTTTTTTTCTTCCATAACGAAGTCGTAATTTCAGGTGCGTCCGAGGACCTCACTTCTGGCGGTCCGGTGAGACCTTGAAAGTGCCCATGTCCCTTTTTCGCAATAATCGCGAGCGACTCGTCTCACGTCTCCGAGCGAACAGTGAAATTACCATCCCGGGCACTTTCGTCGTTCTTCAAGGTGGCGTGGACGTTCCCTTCAACGACACGGACATAAGTTTACCCTTCAGACAGGTGCGTACTTACGTGATATTGTATCACGTTTTTTGTTACAGGGAGAATGTGCTTTGTTTTATTTTGTTAAAAAAAAAGCTGCAATTTCGGACCTTTAATTTTTTTAAATGCAGATTTAGATGCAATCAATCTTTTTCATTAAAAGTTACTTGTAGGAGAACAATTTAACATTAGATTTTATATTTGTCGACAATTATTAGACATAAGACTCGTGTGAAATGCGATGAAAGAAGAAGAGATTGTTTTTTTCCCGGCGTGATCTCTCGGAAACGTCGAGCGTAAAAAAGCAAAGTCCGCGATCACGGCTGACGAGGAAATTCCGAAGATTCAACCGCAATTACGCGGTCTGATTTTTATCGGCTATTTGTCGCACGTCCCCGCCGAACGAACGACCGTGAGGACAACTGAACGTTGTCATTGCTGCGATGTATTCGACAACAGTGGCCATCGGCGTGAGAAAGTTTTAAAGTTAATTAAATTTATTTCGACCTGATAGATTGCAAAGGCGCGCGAATACAATCGCGAATTGAATTCGCCTCGTATTGTTTATCGCCATATGGTTGCGACTGGCACGAAGGCATGTTGGTAAATTACTCATCGATAAGATTGGCGTGATGAGTGTACACGCTTGCGAAAGATGATGTTTGCAGTTAATTAATATGTTAAAGCTGCGCGAAAATACATTATCATTCGTATAATCGTATTAAAGAGAAAGATTATACTTTGTATTACTAGAGCATGCTTGTGTTTTATATTAAAACATAATACGGAGCGGTACGATAATAAAAGCAATTAAAGAAGCGTTTTCCTTGCCTCGCACACTCCTAACTCGTTTGTAATTCATGGTAGTATTTTTTCTTTACATTTCTCACTCGCACACATTAGCCTGACTGGTATTAGATAATTTTACGAGATGCGGAGACCAAATATTAATATCTGGCGAGTTTTATCGCGTGATATCGCTCTTACAAAATAAACGTATTCGACTTTGCTCTCTAACGTGATATTTTTTTTACTTATTATCTATACTTTGTTATTGTTTACAATGCGGTTACCTGCCCGCTCTCCTCCGCTGTGAACTCTCACATTTTCTGAGATTAATTTAATTTCCGTCGCGACAATACCGTGACGATAATAACGCGGCGGATCAGAATGACGTGGAAATATCTGCCGGGGGGGAGGCTCTGTTGGGAAGTTTATGAACTCTCTCGCTGCACATGAATAACCGACCGTTTCCACCGGTTACTATTCCGGTGGATGGAGTTCCGCTGAATTTACATCGCCGAAAACACGTTCCCGTCAAAGCGTGAGTCGCCGAAAATCGACGATCCGGTTGAGACACGTTGCTGGCGGGCAGACGGGCGGACGGACGCTTTGGCAGATTGCCTTTAAAACCCGCTTTACTAGAACCAAGGTACCGTTCGGACACGGCACTCTCTACAAAAACACCGCCGGGATCCGTTCATCCGTCCGTGCTCTCCAAAGTCGCTCGTACGCGCCGCTTTGTTTAGCGGCTGACCGTGAATTTTTCCACGAGCCGCCAAGTAAAATTTTATTCCAACCACTTTCCGGCTACTAAAAACTTATTTGCTTACATCAAACGTGTACACACGTGTGCCTCTTCTGTAGTAGTTAATCTATGTATATCTATTATTTTCTTAATGTTTTATTCATTATTTATTTTTCTTTTCCCCTCTCTTTCAACTCGTACTTTCTATTAATTTCACGGGGGAATTTAAGCGCGAAAAAATTTTTGCCGAGCATATGTCAGATGTAGGTATGTTAAAATCTATTTTGACTGTGTTCCCATGTGAAATGTATGTACGGTGGAACTCGAGCCGATTGTATTCGACGCTTGGCCAGCGATCTTTGTGTGCGCACAGCTTATACATTGTGGTGCAAACCGCTTACATCGCTCAGAATTTGTTCGTTGAGATTACGTTCCATTGTTACTCTCGGTTAACATGTAAAAATAACGTTTCCAGTTTCTTTTCGTCACTTCGCGTGTGTAACGTTTGCTCTTTAATTCCGCAGACCGCTAACATGCAATTCGTGAACGGTGCGTTCGGTTATATTCAGTCGGGTTATATGCAACCACGTTTCAGTTTTAATCTGGACATGTACATTATTGCATTCAATGTTTATCATGAATTGATAATCATAGGCAGCATTCAGCGGTGCTCGACGTTGAACGTGGCCACGCAATTCGCGCGACCCAAATTGCTCCTCGCCTACGAGATCTCGGTTTACTTTACGGTAAATCCGTACGGTAAATTTTCGTACGGCACGGAGGAGAAATAGAAATTGTAAACGTAAGTCAGATCAGATCGGTATCTTCCGCGGTTTTTAAGGCTGCTCTGGCGCTCGTAAAAACGGCGAGTCGAGCTGTTAAGCGAGGCAAATTCTCAAATGAAGAAGAGCGCGACCGAAGGATTTGCTTCCTGTTTCGGTTACGTTTCCTTTTCTTTTCTTTCTTTAATTTTTTTCGCGCTTATGATCTTTGCAGCGCGAACGTTATCTCGAGATGTTCCAGAGACCAGCTCGAATTTGTGCTACGCTTGCGTCATTGTTGATCCTACCGGGCGACGCGACGGTTTGCGTTCGAGTTTATGAGCTTGGAGAGAAGTGTACCTCCATCCGCTCGCTCTCAAGTATCAGTAGCTTCAACACAGAGGATATGTGCTATACAATTTTATTTCGAGAAGAGAGGAATATTCGAAACGGCGGAGATTAAAAATAGAGCAAAATAGGGCAAAACAGGTTTTGCGAAATCTTTTTGTGTAAAAAAAAAAGTCGATGGGAGAATCGGTTGCTGAATCCGCGACTGGTACGTCCGGTGCTTCTGCGGAGCATGCATCCCGTATGCATGCAATCAAGATGGTGTTCCAGTTTCTAATTTGGCGAATAGCGGGCCGCTCGTTCCTTTTGTGAGCCCTGCGCGCTCACCCGACAGTTAAAACGACGTGCTCGTGCTGAATTCGATATCGCGGTATTGTAGCGCGATGTTGCGATCAATACGGGGACCCTCTCGTCGCCGGATTCTTTCTTAATGTAGCTGTGCATTAATCCGCTGCCACCGTCGTCGTATTCTCGATACGCGTTCCTGGCTATCCGCCCGGTACATGCACCACTCTCTCTTAGCGATAATAATGATAATATATCTTAAATAGTTTTGCGTATCAGAAAAAAAAACTGTAATTTTCAAAGATCCCTTGGTGAGGGAAAGAGAAATTATTTTGATTGTTGGGTTGTACACTTCATCGCGCCACAAGATATTCGAGAGAGATCCGCGAACAAAGTCTACCAAAATCGTTCGTTAACGCCCTGTATGAAACAGCTGCGGTAAGGCAATAGATATTATCCCTGCTTGCACACACGAGATACACGCGGTATCGTGTGTTGTCTGTATATATATTTATATCTATATATCTATATATATACACATACACATCTATATATCTATCTATATATATATATATACACACATACACAGAACTTCTTTAAGATAATACCTGCTGGCTTCGCCGAGAGCGCGTTGACCTGATGGCTGATCGTTCTCTCAAGATGCTCTCTCACTCTCCGTTTCCTCTCTTTCTCTCTCGTTTTCCGTTCTCGTCCCTCTCTCAGCGTCGGACGGAAATGAGAGCCCGAGAGTGACCGGGCGACGGAGAGAGTAAGATGGACCAGCTCTTGAACCCAAACACAACAAGGCGCAACGCGTTACGACTCGTATGGACTTGCTCGGCTCATTTCTCATCGCTTCACCCTTGGAATTCCGATCTGCCGGATTTTTCGGAACTCACGGCGACGACGATCAAGACGACGGCGGCGGCGGCAGCGGCAACGGCAACGGTGGCCTGCGGTGATGCTGCCTGCCTCCGCCAATGTCGCTAAAGATGCGATATTGTAGCATCAGGTATATATAGTAGATCCGTTCTCTTCCCGACTGCACCTGCCGCATTTTTTTTCTCTCTTTCTCTTCCCTTCTCCACGTGCGATCGTACTTTTTTTTCTTCGTTTTAACCCTGAATTATTCTGCTTGTTCAACAGTCCACTACTTTCGATAATTAATGAGTGAGATTTCATTGAGAGAAAACTTTTACTTGTAAAGTAAGCATACCATTGAGGTTAAAATGCAGGAATGTTATTTCTATTAATGAAAATTAATCGGAAATTGGAACTTGGGCTGGCTAGCTAGTAACGTGAGAAAGAAGAGATGAATCGAAATGAAAACGAGACGCGTCGTTTTTTGATTATTCATTCTTTGAGATAGACAATGTTGTCTGTTTCTCACAGTAAACCTTTCTCTCGCTTCTTAAAATGCCTATTTCTTTTGTCAAGTCCACGAGTAAAAAATTTTTCGACCTGAATGTTCCTGAATAGAAAGTTTGAACGTTTAATTATACAGAAAAAGCGGAAGGATCTTTCGGAGGAAGAGGACGCCTTCGGGCGATGCGATCTCTCGGCGGTTCGACTGATAAAAACTGCACCGAACGATGGAAACCAGGAACGGCATTTCCGCTTCGGCCATCACGGGCGAAGGGGAAGCGCGCGCGGACACACTCGCGTGATCCTGTTTCCTGTACAAGCTTTTTCGTAGGAGGAGGCCTACCGAGGGAATTGAAGAAGAGCGCCCGGCCGGGCGTGAGATCGCCGCGGAGAATCCGCTGTAGTATTTTTATCGCGTTCAAGACCAAAGAAAGAATTAAGGGGGGAAGAAAGGAACACAAAAGAGTCGGCTATTGAAAGCAGAGAGAAATTCCGTTGGCCGTAATCGGCGATCCGTATCCTTCGTCCGTGAAGGAGTGACCGACGCGCGGCGCGCCGTAGGACTTGGCTTCGATTGCGAAACGTGTTGTACATTAGAAGAGCCGAGAAAAGTCGTCTCCTTGACGACCGGCGGCCTGGAGCTTTTACCTGGGCATCGGCACGATGACGTGGCCCACCGGTAACGATATCTTCTCGAACACGGCACGCGGTGCGGCTCGGCGAACGCCGCTCGGCCGCGCTAGCCGAGGCGCACCAGCAGCAGCAGCATCGATTTCTCACGTAATATCGCGTGATGACCTATTTGCACGAGGAAGTCGGGGGGGAGGAATAAATGCCGCGACATTCGATTTCGAGAACGGGAACGTCTGGAAATAGTCGTAAATATCGCGCCGGAGACGCCGCCGTTCTTCACCTCGATTACGCAAGCGGTTATCGATTTTGCAATAGAGGAGTAACGAACGTTCGGCGCACGTGTACGTCTCTTGCAGTTTTTTTTAAATTGTTATTCTTATTTTATTCGCGGCGCTTTGTAGATATTTTTCGTATCGACGCAACCGCTTCGATAACGCGCGTAACAAAAGTATTTGTACATTGGAATCGTAATATGTAGTGCCGTACGCGCGCACTATTTCTAGAGTTTAGTTATTTAAAGGGACGTTATTGCGGCGCGCTATTATTACGCGACGTTCTTCTTCCAAAGTTCATATATTATTCAGCGATCGCTATTGCGACTTCCGTACCCTTTCGCCTTTCGCCTTTCGCCTTTCGCCGCTCGCCGCTGTACAACTTTATTTGTTCTCTTTATCAGGAGTCGTTCTTTCAATGGTGCTTCGGCGTGGAGGAGCCAGACTGCTACGGGGCTCTCGACCTCGCTACCGGCGCCTCGATCCTCTTCGTGCCGAGGTTACCGCCCGAGTACGCGATTTGGCAGGGCAAGCTCTACACCCTGGACGACTTCAAGAAGCGATACGGCGTGGACGAGACCCATTACGCCGACGAGATTGCGAGCGTGCTGAAGGAAAAGCGAGCGCGGCTCTTGCTCCTGCTGGTAAGTCGGCATCGCGCCTGGGAACAGATGGACGCTCGCCGCTTTGCTTTCTTGTACGCCTTCTCCTCAGGTAAGGGGAAAGAGTACTCAGTCCGAGGATAGTGCTCGCACCTAAGGACTCTGCCACGATTTTACAATGCGCGTTCTTTCCTCCGGCTCCGAAAATTCAAATTATTCGTTTCCCGCATTCGTCACCGACAGCGTTAACACGGCTGTTAATAGATAAAGGGAAAACGGATTGTTACAGCGGGATATTCGACAAGATCCCCAAGTTGAGCACCCTCCTCCGCGTGTTCATGTGTGCGTGTCCCGCAATAAGGCGATTCCGCCACGGCATGCCTCGTGACGTTTACCTTCGCCTCCTTCGCGACTGTCTGCGTCTACAATGTGTCGAGAAAGTTGCGTCGGTCGGTCGGTCTGGTTTTGCGAGACTCCGCCTGTGTATTAATGCGAGAACTCCCGGAACGTTCTCTCCTTCGCCCGGCAACATTTGATGAATGCGAGTCGCACCGCATATGAAATTTTTGTCGCATTGTCACCTCCAATTAGAGGCTCATACGTCGCTCTCGCCGTGAGAGACACGGGCATTTGTCACGACGTACTCGGCGAATGTGTTTGCCGAGTCGGGGGCATCGCGCCGTGGGATGACTTACCAGTCCTGTTCCCTGCGCGCTGCACGGATGGAAGTTGCAAAAATCCCGACGTATAATACCTCCCCGTGCGAAACACCGCATGTATGCGCGCGCGCGCGCGCGTTTAAATGCCGCCCTGTTGCTACGCGGGTTAGAATTGCGGTGGATTTAGCAGAATCCCAGAGTACATTCCTTACGCTCCTTGGCTCTACGCGCGACGTGCTCGTCTGCCAAATAGCCCGTGCATCCGAATACGCCGCACTTATTATTTCCTTTTTTTTCCCTTGCCGCTCCTCCGGGAGAAGAAAAACAGAGAGCGGGGAAAGACGGACGATTCGTTTGGAGTCTCGTATTTATTTTCCTGTTTCCTACCGCTTGTTTTTGTACGTCGGGAATCTGGACTTAAAGACTCGGTTTATTCTCGGTCCACTTGATATAGTTTAGAAAAGCGCGATAGAAAATATAAATAGCGCGGCGTACAGTGCCGAAGAAACGCGCGGTTTATAAAAGAAGAAGGAACAATATAGCGCGCGCGCGCGTATAACACTTTTACCCTGAAGCTTGATGACAAGCTGAGCGCGCGATGAGACCGTAATAACATGGAATATTTTGCTCCATTCGCGGCCTCGTGCCTACAACCTGGTGACGGCAGATGCAATTCCGATTCTCCCGACGACGATTTACATAGCTTGTGACATAGATATCGTTCGACTCGTTGGAACGCGTCGTTGAAGAACGTCGTTGAAAAACGGCCGATAAATTTTTCACAACCGGTTGCCGTCTAACGAGCGACGATTTGTCCCTAGCCGCGGCGCATCAATGACAATGTAAGTGGGTGACCGCGGGGTATATTACGAACGACCCGAACCGTGCAAGTACGTTACGTGAAACGCTTATCTGATAGCGCCACGCCACAAATAGATTTCGCGTCACGAAAAGTCCAAAGATACGCCTGGCTGGCCTCGATTGTAATCGGCAATGCGGAGAATACTCCATTTTCAGCAAACTTTTTGATGGTATTCTCGATACACAGGATACATCCGATAATTGATATCGTTAATAGAGAGTCGTTCGTAAAAAAAACGCTGTTTTTACTTCAGACAATAATTTTCTAAGATCACAAGAGAGATAGGGAGATTATTATAAAGTTTGCGTATCTAATTTAGCCGCAGTCGCACACGTATTGACGTCTCCCGTGAGCCGATATCTATCTTTCATATCTTCATCTCTAGGAGTTATTTCAACAGGAGTGAGAGAGAGAGAGAGAGAGAGAGAGAGAGAGAGAGAGAGAGAGAGAGAGAGAGAGAGAGAGAGAATATTCCACAAGGAGATATTCGGTTCGGATAATGGAACGTTCGAATAGTAGGACGTTCAAATAGAGCAGATTATTCTGACAATGGAGGTTTCGAACAAAGAGGTTCTATTTGTGCTCGTATCCAAAAAGCTTGCGACATATATGCTTATGTTTCTTATATGTATAGCTACGTACATATTTAAGATTTAGAAAGTATACCTGTATTTTTTACATTATATTATATTTGTGTATTATATTACCTTATTTTTATATTATTTATAATATTAAGATATAGCAAGTATATTTTTTAGATACATTTTCAGATTCCTTAAATTAAAAATTCTTTTTTTTTTTTATAAATACCCTTTTTTGTTTAGAATATTTTTAGAAACTATCTTACAAGTTGTATCAGTAATCTCTCGCGATAAAAGATATTGCAGTATAATAGTTTATGATGACTGTACGATTACTATCGATGAAAAAACATCGATTATCTCGGGAAATATGAAATTTAGAGACATGCGATTTATTATATACCGAGCGCATTACGTCTTTATGACAATTTCGCGATTTCCGTCATCGTGATGATGCAAGCGACCTGCGCGTCGCGGTAGCAAAGATATTCGGCAAATTCGCGGAACTAGCTTTAGTTAATATACTGGTTACGCGGGGAATACGCAATTTAAGTCAATTTGGAGCAATTCCGAGCATTTTGCGATTCCCCCGCGGTGCGGCATTAAGCGCGGTTCCAGAGACGCGCTCGCGTGGTTTACGTGAAACCAGGAAACTCGCGGCAGAGAACGACGGTGTTTTCCAGGAATCATAACATCTGATTATCGGCCGACTTGCTCATTGAGCCGTGTTCTTGTACATATTATGCACGTTACTCTCGTCGTACAAATTGACATAGAGCCGTGTCAGTGTTTGTCTAGCGCGCTCGGCCGGGATCGATCGAAAACACAAGCGCTCCGGCTCCTCCTCCTCCTCGCGCGGAGAGATGTCATTAATGCACCACAATAGCCGCAAGACAGGTCATTTAAACTGCCGTCCATATTTCGCCGTGGCACATCGAAAATCGATCCGGTTTCCCTCCGCCAAGCCGCGCGAATAGTTTCAGCGAATTCGAAACGCACGCGAACGGGCGTTGTTTACGTCAGCACCATCGGCATCGAGAGAGGAGGCGAAATGTCTAATATCGAGAGGTGCCTCGGTTCCATCGAGGCTGTCTTCGGCGCGCGAGGACTCGGGATGACTTTTGTTATTCCTGCTATTTACCCGGACTGGTCTGTGTGTGTGTTTTTAGCACATGGACGCTGAATAGTTTTCTAAGCAGTGCCACGTAGAGGCTTGCTCCGCGTGGCCTTGAATCCTCTCCCCATTTTCAGTTCCGCTCAATAAATCGAATTGCCGCGAAATACCGCCGGGAAAAATCAATATTTAATGATTTCGCTGGTGAGTGTTGTCTCGCTGGAGCGACGCGCGGCGACGACGCGGGGGCATGAATAAGAGATAGAACAACACACGCACGGCGCGGCGCGGCGCGGCGTTTGCCGCGGGCGCTCGCGAGACGGTCTTGCATTATTTCGAAATGCGTGAGAACAAAGCGTTCGATGCGCGTGTGTCTGTGTAAGATCGAGAGACCGGCATCGGGGAACGCTACTTTCTCACAGAACGTTTCGAGATTTCGCGTTTACTTAGCACCACGGATCAAATTTAGACAAAGAGTTGTAAATAAATCTACAGAACTCGCTCATTTTTTAATGAATTCAGTTTCTTTCGCAATAATTCTTCTAAGCGTCAAGCGAATCGATTCTGCCGATTCGTATTATTGAAGAATTATAGAATCGAGCCTGCGTCGGCGCTTTGTTAAATATAATCTTGACGCAACGTCTCGTTTAATCGAGAACTTTTTTTTTTTTTTTTTCAAATTTATTTCAGTGAATCGCGGGTCTCAACGTCCAGTCTTCGGTCAGGTTTATTTTTAAAGATTAACATAACGGCCGTACAATGAAAGATAATCTAATGTTTCCAGTTGCGACTAGATGCGATTGTGATATGTCGCGATTTTTATGTTTCCAATATAATTTTTACTTGTGCAATTTCATATGTATTTGCTTTATTTGTAACAAGAGGAAAATATGCGATAACTAATTACTGTTTATTCTCATCAAATCGTTGATATGAAATTATACGCCTTTGCACTTTATACGTTAATTATACCGCCGGATATTGTTAGCAAACAATGCTTACCGAGCCGATTACTATTCGACAATGCGGTATTCATGCGCGGCAAAGCTAATTTAATGGCCGACACATACGAATGAAAACAAAATGATTCACACCGGTCGAAATAACATTATCAAATCGGCGCGTTTATATCGTACACGTCATCGTACAATAAGGATTGCGACGAAATAACGATTTTTGTTTCGCTCATCAGAGTCGACTCGTCGTGAAAACGTGTCGTTAAAATTGGCAAGAGCTCGTCGGAATAAAGCCCGATATTTCCGCACATATGCGATTTATCGCAAATGCACGAAGAGACTCGTTAAAATTCCTCCACTCCCGACCACCGTGATCTTATCGTTGCGCGTGTATCCGTATTCGATCGATATCGATTTAGAAACTTATGATTGCCGATAGGTAACGTCCGCGACAGATCTGCATGGCAAATGAGACAAGTTTGGGAACTGTACGGTTACAGGGCTGTGGGATTACATCACGATCCTCGCCCGGTGTCGGGCAAGAGCGCGCAGGAGCGTAAGCCTCGTACGAGACGCGGCAGAAATAGGCACGGGTATAATCTACGATAGCCCGAGTCACAATGCAACCTTTCATGCCTAGCGGTAGCATCGCACGTACCGAGGCGTTTCCTACACGAGAACACGGTTGCACGCGCGCGGAATAAAATATCTAATTATAGAAAGGCAGATGACGGAGGTTGCCGTGACTGACCTTTCGCAAAATGCATTATGAAAAGAAAAGAGGAATGTCACATTCTCTGAAACCCATCGATACCGCATCGAGGAAAGTTTGGAAGGGGTTCAACGTTAAATAAATTTTAAATGAGAGAACGAGCGTGATAAATTACAATGAAATTTTGTTCTCGCCGCGGCGATATCGCGAATCGAGTCGTTATCCGTGTAAAACCGCGGCGTTACACGTGTAATTACGGCGCTTAATCCGCCGCGTTCTGGTAAAGTAAATAGCTCGCTCTGTGTCACGGGTAGGTTTACATCGGTTCTCGGTATGGATTAAACACTTGTGCCTCTCATAGAGCCCCGGCCGCGCACAGCCGGCGGTATCGTTCGCGACTCTAATTATGATTACATTGCAAACATAGTTATTGCCGCCGCATATTTTTATGCGACACGTCGCGCGCGGTCTTTCGCAATGTCCGATACAACAAATGCTGATAGCAGGGACATTCGCGGCGCGCGGTACTCGCCATTTAGCCAACCGTGCACTTTTATTCTTCAGCGAAAAACGATTAGCTGAGCTCTTAATGTCGCAAGCATGCGCTCGCAAAAAAGTGCTCGCTAACTAGCGCTCATTACGCAGGTGTATAATTTGATGTGCATTATGCGAAAATCTGCTTTTAGGTAAGGGAGCGTTTTATGCGAAATATAGCGTAAAAAAAAGTCATCGCAGCTCACGCGGTTTGTAATAAGAACTCAAATATTTTATTTATTATAGTTGTGTGAACTGTTGGAATATATATGAATCGAATTAAAAGTAATTAGATTCGATTTTGATTTGCATTTCTATGATTTGAATCCATGGAAAAACTGATTTATATGTATATGTAGACAATTTTATGAAATCATATTTGAAATGACTTTATAATTAAAATTATTTATTCTTCTTATGTACAATTTTATCTAACAGTAATTATGTTGTTAATTAAAGGTTGTGTTTTAACAATTTAATTTAATTCGAGTCGATTTATACAGAGAAATAAAATTTAATTGCGGACAGAATTTGCAAATTATCACAATAAGGAGGAAACTTGAGGCTCGAGTATTACGCTGCGCCACGGCGTAATGTTAACGCGCCGATTAATCGCTTAATTAATGCATGACGCATTAAGAATTTATGCGGACGTTATCGTAGCGTGCAGAATGCTTGAAACATGTCACGTTATCACGCGCGCGTTATCCTTCCGCGGAACGTAGAAATCGATGGCACAGAAACGTTTGTTTCGCTTCCGACCGGATGTGTTGAGGACTGCTTTCTCTATTCTTGACTCGAATCCGAATTACGTAAGGCATGCTTTTACTTTGACCTGCACACGATATCCCGCTCGCTTGCTCGCTCGCTCGCTTGCTCGCCGCCCGCGCTGCCCAAACCACACACGGCGAACACACGATGTGATCGTTTCTTTTCTTTCCTTTGCGCATTGCAGAGCGGCAGAAACAGCGATAGCGGATTGCTGGCGCGCGAGGCGACTTTCGACGGTATTGCCGAGTAAGTATGACGATGAGAATCACGGTTAAAATAGAAACACGGCACGCGGAGGTTGGGGGCGTGGGGTACGAACGCGACTTAATTACGAATTTTCTTGCCGTAGATTCGCGGTGGATCGTGATTTCCTGTATCCGGAGATATGCGAGTGGTAAGTATATTAATTTTATTTCGTTGATAATAAATTTTGCCGCCTGTCCGAGAATGCGGTACGGCGAGCGTGGGATCAGATAGCGGATGTTGAATAACGTATTTAGAGTACAATGCAATTAATACATTAAAGTAAAAAATCGCGTCGCGTGAGTTGCGATAATTAAAAGAGCGGAGCTTGGTTTTTGTTATTTATATCGCGCATCGATCACCTGAAAGAATCAGTGTCGCCATCAGCTGGTCGACTCGCGAAATCAAACACGTCGCCACATCGGTACACCTCTGAATTAATTTTTTTATTGGGTTATGACATAACATCAACTATTTTAAATTTTACATTTAATTTGGCGCACACGTGAAAGAAATAATTATAATAATTTATACAGATAATAACATTTTTCTTCCCGTGACATTTTGCAATCGTGATGCTTTAACGTTCCGTGGCGCAGGCATGAAGATTGAAAAGTTCTTGGACGTTTCTTGAGGAAATCAACAAATACCGAATATCGAGTGTGTAAGGCTCGCGATGTAAAATGCGAAAAGGTAACAAGAGGGAAATTTTATTTAGGAAATACCCGGCGTACCCCGATTGCATTTGCAATTACTATTATAGATGATAGCCTCGAGCCGGGGAAATTTGTCCGCGAGAGCACTCGCGCGACCGTTCAAACTGATTACCAAATTTAGAAAGAGATGGTACGAATCAAGCGCGGGCGATTACGGCGGGACCACGCAGTTGACTCAGACGAACATCTTCGTGCAAGAAGGCACGCGCATACAAGAAGTTCCCTTGATAGTCAAGAGGATCACCAGCATCGAGGTTCTTTTCGACAAGCTGGTCCGTAGGACCGTTGAACCGTCAAATAAGAATAAGAAGCCCGCGATAGTTCATAAGGAAAGCGCTTCTTATTCCACCGGCACGAGCGTGACAAAGAACGGCCCTCTGAAGCATACCATTAGCATAGAGACCGACGAGGGTACGGCGATACTTTACTGCTCCGACATCGAGCGTCTGAAAAACACGGACATGCAGCAGGTTCTCGATGCGATAAACATGGGGAACGCGGGCAAGAGAGTTTACTCCCTGCTGGAGAACAGGCTGGTCGGCGAGATAAACTGCCGGATAGCGCTTCAAAGTTTGAGGAAGATGATAGAGCTGGAGAACGGATGGCATCGGCACCGAAAGAACCTGTCGAGCGCTCCATCTTCCGCGGAGGCCATCAATAGAGACGTTATCTTGCAGCAACTTGTAAATCTGATTGCCAAAAGCCAAGACAGCGAGACGATATTGCAGGGACTGAAGGCGCTCAAGAGGGATAGATTCAGCCCTCCGATGAACGCTTACAAGGATCGGTTGTGCAACGAAATCATGATTCGAGTCGCGGACGGCGAGCTTACCATGTCACAGTTAATTAGAGCGGTGAAAATTCTGACCAATTACGGAAACTCCAAGTACAGAAACTGCATCGACATGTTGTGGGTAGGCTTGGCGTGCAGGGAACAGGATATCAAACCGGATCTACTGGTTCCGTTATTTAGATCGTTGAAATATTTCCAACGAAGCAAGGGCATGGTGCAGATCATTTTAGAGAAGAAACTGTCGGAGCAGTGGCTGAGATTGGCCGGCTCGCAGATGGCTAGTATACTGAACTGTCTCTACGGGAAGGAGGCCTCGATGAGGTGTCTATCGAGCGCCAGCAAATGGGCAGGCGTGAGCATGACCACTTCCACCGAAAAGGACCTCGTTAATTTTATCGGTAGTCTGCACACGAAGAAATACGTCGACGAGAGTATAGAACAGGCATTGGCGAGATACGTGACGGCGAAAGGCGCCGAGATGAAGGATCCCAATTTGATCGCTTCTATCATGGATTACTGCAAAGATCTACGAATCAGAAATCCGTATATACTCGCCGAATGTGGAAGGTACTTTATGAGACACGGGATGCAAATTCCGCCTACGTTGCTGTCCCCCATTCTCGCGCCGTTCGGTTTGCTGAATCTACAACCGCCGGATCCGATCGAATTTTGGAAGACGTTCGACGAGGTAATGTCCGTGAGATTCTCGGATTTGAAGCTGAACGACGCGTTGGACATTCTTCTCTCTTGCACGTACCTCGAGAGATATCCCATCAACCACTTGGATAAGGTCTTCAGTTCGTACCTTATGAATAGGCTGCAAACGCAAAGGGACGCGCCCATCGTCAATCGTTTGAAGGATAAATTGAAATTGTTTGACGCGACCATGTCGTTAGAATGCAAAGATTATCGTGGCAGTCCGATTAATCTGGACAGAAACACGGAGTCGTTAGACTTGGACATGAGAATCAGGGGTATCGTCGATAAAATATACAAGCCACTGGCGCATTTGGTAGGCGGCGAGCACAAGTTGAGTAGAAGCGTGGTTTTAAGCAGGTTGCCCCTCGTGAACTTTTACATTTTAGATATTCTGATACATCCGCTGCTAAAGAAGTCGACGCCGGTCTTTAACTTGAATCTGCATAAAAAGAGAAACGTCAATACCGTGATTCTAATCTATCTGCCCGAATACTATTGCTGGAACACGCGGTTTCTGACAGGGCCGCAGGTAATGAGAAAACGTCAGGTTAGGAAATTGGGTTTCCGAGTTGCACGTCTAGATTACGCGAAACTGGCAGAACTCGTAGATCACGACGACAAATTACTGTCCTATCTGTCACAAAGTCTGGACGCCGCCGAAGATGCTTTATAAGTCGTCTCTCGCGTGTGACACACGTATTTTACGGATGAACGCAAATTTATGGATGGAACTGGGCAGTGAAGCGCAATTGTAATTGCATGTTTTCTTGATAAATAGTAAAGCATTGTACTCTAAATGAAATAAACGTCTACAAAAAAAAAAGAGATTACTTTTGTAAGACGCACAGTCTTTGTAAATTTTTCCTTTTGTTTTACCACAGCCGGGTGATAAAGTCTCCTCAAGAAATTGAGGTATTGCGGTACGTGTGCAAGATAAGTTCGGAGGCGCACAAGATCATAATGCGCTCTATGCGCCCTGGGATTCCGGAATACAAAGCAGAGGCCTGGTTTTTGCATCACGTATACGCCGAGGGAGGGTGTAGGCACGTGTCTTACACATGCATTTGCGGATCCGGGCATAATTCTTCTATATTGCACTACGGTCACGCCGGTGCACCGAATAATAAGGTCATACAGGATGGAGATATGTGGTAAGATTTCAGCTTGCCTTAGTGAGATATTCGTTTTATAATACTCGCTTTCATACATATGCAATATCGCAACGTTTGCGTAACACTTCCTCTCTGTCACGCAGCTTGTTCGACATGGGCGGCAATTACTGCGGATACGCGGCTGACATTACGTGCAGTTTCCCGGCCAACGGGAAATTCACCGAGGATCAAAAGCTGATCTACAACGCGGTGCTGAAGGCGCGTGACGCTGTGATCGCGGCCGCGAAGCCGGGAGTCTCCTGGACGGACATGCATCTTTTGGCGAACAGGGTTATGCTAACGTCGCTGAAGGAAGGCGGACTGCTCGTGGGCGACGTCGAGGATATGATAAGAGTCGGTTTGAACGCGGTGTTCCAGCCTCACGGGCTGGGTCACTTGCTGGGACTGGATGTGCACGACGTCGGTGGATATCTGCCCGGTCATCCCGAACGCTCGAAGAACGCGGGAGTGAGAAACCTGAGAACCGCGCGTACATTGCTCGCCGGAATGGTTCTCACGGTAGAGCCAGGCTGTTATTTCATAGACTGCGTAAGTGTAGAGATAATTGGCGAATAGTTTTTATGCGGAGGGAACCAGTCCTCTTTCGGATGCTTACGTGAGCAATTTACAGTTGCTCGACGCAGCTCTCGCTGATCCAGATCAGTCGAAATTCCTCGTGCGGGAACAGCTGCAGAGGTTTCGCGGTTTTGGCGGCGTCAGGATAGAGGATGATGTCCTTATAACGGAAACCGGAGTGGACAACATGACGGATGTTCCTCGCACGTAAGTATTCTGCGTACGTTTATTTATGGTATCAATATCAGAGCGAATACTATTTTACGATTTTGTATTTCAGAGTCCAGGAAATAGAGAGCTTCATGCAGATGTGATTGATCAAAAGAAAGAGGTTTCGAAGGAATGAAAATGTCAACAACTCGTTTATTAATAAATACATATTAATTAACTACATAAATGCAATTGTGATAATAAGGTATATATTCATATTCATATAATTTCTTACGACAGATACAAAATTGCATGTATATATATTTGTATAGATTATATCATTTATACATAAACGCAATGAATAAAGCAAGAAACTGAGACGCTGTTATACCGCGACAATTACAATATATACATCGTTAAGTCGATATTTCTGTTATCGCGTAGCAAGATTTCTCAAATCCGTGCGCCCGCACGTGTAATACTTTCTGTGCTAATAGTTTAGGGAAATAGATTTAAGATCACTGTAAAAGTAATTTATTCTTCGTCAGAGTGACGTCTATTTCGAAGTAGTCTTCCGACGGCGAAATTGAAAACAGTTTCAATTTGGAGAGAGAGCTAGAGAGAGAGACGTTAACGTCACGATTGAATTAGGGTTTAATTCGATGCCGCACGTGGATACTTTTTTTTTATCGCGCGGACCATGACCTTTTATGCCCCGGACTTTCGTCGGGGGTTAAAAGTTCATGCATACCAGACGTTGGTATTATTCTTATTATTATTACGTCATGCGCGTTCACTCGGACGAAATCTAAGCGCGACTATTATCGTAAGCGCCTTAGAGTTGCGTGACCGTCGTGTAGGTACGCTTGTGCAGCTGCACATCACGATCGACACGCAAAACGTCAAGCCAGCCAGCGTATGTCAGCGTGTCACAGCTGTGCATCTTGAATTTCACAGAAGAGTAACATAATATCGAACAATCAATGTCAACGAACCGAACCGTGTCCCGTTCGCCGAGAGATCGCGAAGTGCCAAAGTGCGCTCTCGCGTCTCCGGTTTCGCGCGACGTGAAAGATAAACCCGCGCGGTCTCCTCAGACAGACGGCTAACGATAACGAAGGAGGCATTGACGTCAAAACACTTTATCGCTGTCGTTCACGAGGGTTTCGGTGAAAATGCCGTAGAAAGCCAAGGAGAAAGCGGGACGCGACGAGTAGCCGTGCGGGTGTAAAAATAAAACACCGGTCTCTGGGCGGACATTATATCACAATTAGCTCGCGTAGGTCTGAAAATAATTGGCTGCGATCTTGCCTACGATCGTAGTAGATGAAGCTACTCTCGCGACGTACGTCTCTGTTTCATGTCGAAGTTCCTTTAATCTCGCGCAACGTTAGTCGTAGGACGAATTTCCGCTCGTTCCTAGAGAAGAAGTCGGGATCTTGAGGGGAAATCCGCGCACTTTGACGTCGATCGAAGTGGTGTGCTCGCGGTCAATTTATAAATACGTGTCGCGAGAATGTGGAGCGCGCGGACTACACGTTTGACGTAACACGCTGGCGAGGACGGAAAGAGAGAGAGAGAGACAGAGAGAGAGAGAGAGAGAAGTATCCGGTGCAAGCGCATCGTAAACTCGTCAACGGTATGCGTCGTGCGATCGAAGCGGAAGCGGGCGGATGTCGAGCCCTTTTTTTTCATTTTCGTTTCTCTCCCAAGTGTCTTTTCGCTTCGTTTAGTGAAATTTGTTCTCGTACTAGAGATTCTTCCCGAACTGCTCGATATGTTACGACGATACGAATGTAACGAGTCTGTGCCGCTCTTAAAGATTTCTTGAACTTGATCAGGAAGAGGGTGCTGGGAAAGCTTACGCGCCGAAAGGAGATTCCGAAAGTTTAAATCAGATTCAAATCGTCGAGATGTTTACTCGCGGAATGGTGATTGCTATCGGAAACGGATTTTCGCGCGAAGACGGAAAAGGAAGGAATCGAGACTCTCCTTCTACTGTTGTCACTCGACATATAACTTTTTTCTCAAAATTGTTCGCGCGAATTAAATAAAGAAGATTCTTCGGCACCTCGACCGAACGGCAAAAAAGGTCGTCTCCGCTTGACGACACCTGAAAAAAAAGTTCTTTACGTCTTTCGAGTAGTATCTTATCGCGCGGATTTGATCAGCTTGAGCTCGTCTACATTAGCTCGGCGATGTGGACAGGCAGGTCCGATGCCCCCCCGCGAATCAACTCGTGGCTTCGCGCCTCCGGCTCGATGCTCCAGGGGGATGACAGACGAGGACGGAGTGCAGCATGCACTCGGGTAAGAGGAGGAAAGAAGCGCGAGGTAGGCAACGCGTAGGCAGGCAGGCAGGCAGGCGTGAAAGTCCAACGGATAACCCAGGCAACAAACTCTTAACACGCATGCCTGACGCCCGTCGACGCCGCCGCGGTCGTCGTCGTCATCGTGGTCGTCGCCGCAGCCGCCGCCGTCGCCGACGTCCGCCTTCATATCGATGAGTCGGCCGCGACACGGTGCCAGCCAGTGGCCCCACGACCGTCGGGAATAATCCCCTCCGCGTCGAGGATGCGCAGGGGAGGCGGTGGCGGCGGAGGTGGTGGAAAACAACGACGACGCGAAGGGAAAATCCGTGGAGGCGCGGCCGAGGCGCGCCCGCTCACCACGGCGTCATTCCGGGGGACGGCGGGTGTCTGGATGACCTGGACCTACCACGTGTCTCTCGCTCTGACGTCGCGCCCGACGTGCATCCGCAACGCGATCACCTGTCCCGACCTCTCGCCGGTCTGCGGCGTGATCCGCGCGAATAATTAAAGCCGCTGTCGCGACAGGAGGAGGAAGCGTTGTGCTCACGGTGACTCGGGCAGCAACGCGGTGACGATAACGTCGACGACGGTATCGTCGTCTTCGGAAGCGGACGCAGCGCGATTCCGACGCGGAAGGACGCGGTTTCGTTGATTCTTCCGCGGTCTGATAACGCGAGAGGCCAGGAGAGGAGGACGGTGGCGAGAGAAGGCGCGATCACGCGCGCGCGGAAGGCAATCGTGATTTATTTCGCCGCGCGGCAATTTCGGGGAGAGAGAGCTCGCGAGAGCGAGCATTGCGGTCTCCGGAGGAGGGGATGAACGGACGGCACTCGCGCCGCGAGTAAAAGAGAGGCCGCGGAATAGAGCGAGAGTAAAGCCCGCCGCTTGCGTCAGTGGTGCACGCCGCGAGCGAGGAAACGATCGCGCTCACGAGCAGCCGCGCGGCGGGTCGCTTTTAATAAATCGCGCGATCGCGAACGTCGGGGAAAAATCATCGTCATCGTCGTCGTAGTCGTCGTCGTCGTCGTCGTCTTGTAAAACGCGAAAGCAAGCAGTTCCCCGGATTTCTGGCTCTGGACGAACGCCTGTTTGTTGTGTGCGTTTGTGTGCACGTACATGTGATCTAACGGGACGAAGTAAAAGTAGCTCCGATTCCGAAGGCGCAAATGTAGACGAGAGAAAGAGAGTCGCAGCTCTCGTGTGTCTCGTAGGTAGAGAGAGACGAATAAAATTATTAAAATTGATCGTGTGACGTCGTGCCGCTTTTATCATTGACGTCGGAGCGTTTATCGCTCGCTTCGATTCGCGAGGAAGAGATCGCTCGGCGAGTCGTTTCGCGATTGGTTCACACAATGCCTTCGAACATTATTGCGATTAAGCGAGACTCGTCGTCCTCAAGGTTCGATCGCGATTCGCAACGCGGAGAGACACGGTCGGCGGTGGAAGTTGACGAGATGAAGAAGAGAGATTTCACGGTTCTTGAAACTTTATTTGCTCCGTGATACATAGAGGACGAGATATGCACTTTAAATTAAATTTCAGCACAGCATAACGAAACAAAGAGAGAGGGAGAGAGAGAGAGAGAGAGAGAAAGAGAGAGAGAAAGTCCTTGTCTTCCTCTCTCGGATTTAAGTTTGCCACGACAGACACGTGGTGAAATTGTTGAAGAAAACTTCTGACCGCTTGCGGCGACGAGGAATTCGCCGAGGTGAAGAAGAGGTTTCGCGCCCAGAAGAGACGACAGTCTGAAATTTACTCTACAATACATACAGTGGAATAATCCGCAGCTGGAAAGACAAAAAAGAAATCGGCGGCGATAAGCATCGTCGGTACTATCTAATCGCAGAATTGCGATCATCCGCGATTTTAATCGACATGGCGCCGAATTACAGGTTTAGTTTCATAAATCTGTCGATGTCGACCGATGACACGAGGATGACTCTGTACGCGTGAGGAGACGACGGATTGTCACTCGGCCAATTCGACTCGCGAGTCGAATTTCCCGCCTCTTTTAGTCGCCCGAATTGAAGGACAACACGATGATGTAACGCGTCGGAAGTATAACGAAGTCTCTCGCAAAGCGGAGAACAACGTTCGTCGATCGTCTGACCATTTGCGTCGACCGGAAGCGGAGACCGATGATTACATCAATGCCGTCGCGATAATCGCTGATTTCGTTGCGGATTTTTCAACCGCGGCCTTCTAACTCGACGCAATCGTGAGGGAGAAGATTAGGAAAGAGGAAAGAGAAAAACGAGGAGGCGTTTTTTTTTTTTAGTTTGAGAGAAAAAGAGACACCAGGTTCTCGGCGACTTGCGAGAGGCAACCGGCCGGACGGAGCTCCTCGATCGATTGGCTTCGAGGGTTTAAGATTCGAAAAAGTCGATATTCGGATTACGTCCCTAGATTACGCGGCGGGAGATACGAGTGCGATACAAGCGGAGGGCACGCGACGTCCACGACGGGCGTGCGATAATCCCGCGCGAACTCGCGACTAGTCATCGATCGACCGCCAGAGACGCCGCGCGCCGCGACGCCCTCTCCTCGCCTTGCTCTCGGACGCCGACAGGCTAGTCTCCCCACCTGTCCCGCGTCCTGTTCCCGGTGTCGTGTCAGACATTTACGTATCACGTCGGAAACACACACGCCTGACGCGCTCTCTCGTCCCTTTCTTGCTCTCTATCTCCCCCTTCCCCTCTCTCCCCTGCCCGTTTCTTTCTCTCTTCTCCCGTTTCTATCAATCTTTCTCAGGATCATCCCTCTCCCTCTCCGCGGAATCCATTCTCCTCGTCGGAGTCGTAATCCGCGGGCGGTCCTGTTGCCAAACAGGCGGGCGTGGGTTCGCGTTTCTCCTGCGCGCCGAACGGTGCACCGAGCTTGGTGGCTTTGACATCGCCACACCGGCACACACACATACACTTGGTGTTGTCGTCGATGCCGTAGGTGGGAATCAGTACGTCGGCGTCTACCGCGGCGCGCAGACCTCGAGGATGTGTCGCGGCGGCGTCGCGCTCCAACGTGCGCGGAAAAAGACCAGCGACTGAACGTCGTGGCGTCGTGGTGAACCGCGAGAGTTTCTCTATATCCGAAACGTCTATCCGAGAATTTTGTTGGAGTGCTGCCCAATCCGCCCGACTGATCACTCACCCTTCTCGCGATGGTGACGATCAGCAGTGGTAGCCCCGAGGCGCTCAAGTGATCTCTCGCGTGACGTTAACCCCTCGTCCGAGCGCGATCGGACGATTTAACCCTTCGGGATAGTGAAAGAAGAAAGAAAAACCGCGTGCGGAGTGAACACGACGGCGAAGTTCGACGTCTCGTTCTGACACGCGGGATTAGCTGGGACAGACGTCGTCGAAGATACTTGGGTCACGCGAGGAACAAGGCTGTCTCTCTTTCTCGTCGCAGACGCGCGACGGGGATTATCGGTCTACGAGGGCGTCGGAGAGAAGTCGAGGCAGAAAAACAGATAGCGCGTAAACTCCTCCATCCGGTCGCGTTGGCGACACGTACGTCGTCGTTCGTGCGCGTGCCCTGATGTCGATACGGCCGGAACGCGAAGATACAAACTACGACGAGGCCAACACCTCGCTATTACGTAGACGATTCGTTCGTATCTTTGCCGATCTATATTAACTTTTTCGAAGAGCCTCGCAAATCGCACGATGTTCTGCTTCCAAAGTCCCTTCACGCGATCCTCGCGCAGCGTCGTGTCGCTGTCGACGGGCAAGAGCAAGTCCTCGCTGGTCAACGCGATCCTGTCGCCCGGCGGCAGGACGTCCAACGCGAGCGATCATCATCATCATCATCATCATCATCATCATCATCACCGACGCGGCTCCGAGCCGACCAGCGAGGGCTCCAACTCGTCCATCAGGTACATCGACCAGGAGGCCTCGATGTCCGACGGTAGCAGCACGGACACGCTACCGGGTATCCGTGCCGATTACCTCGATCCCGAGCCCCTGTCGCCCGGACCGGACGCTCTGACCTCGCCGAGCGGCGTAACGGTTGTTCTGAAAGGCGCCAACGAGCAACAGATTCTGTTGCAGAACGAGAGCCATCGGAGCGCCGCGCCTTCCTTGCCGTCGCCGACGAAGAAGTCGAACAACAATAACAATAACAACAACAATAATAATAACAACGGCGGTAGCAGTTGGCGCCGGAAGCTCATGTTGCGTCTTCGCTCCAGCGACTCCTCGAACAACGGTGAGACGACGACGCGCTCCTCCTCCTCGACGTCACCCTCGCCCGCGAGCGAATCTACAGCGGAGTCCTCGTCCTCGTCGAGGAATCCTCGTACGGACGAGGGGCAACGGCGTAGCGGTAACGCCACGGCGACGACCGTCTCGTCGTCGCCGTCGGTGCAGATCGACGTGGCCGGAGACCCCAAGGTGGTCGCTGCCTCTGTCGGCGACATCCCGTCTCTGGCGAATGGCTTCAGCGAGCCCGAGGAGAACGACGACGAGGAGGACGAAGAGGAGGCCGGCTGTCCGGAGACCGAGACGGAGGAGGGCTCGTCTCTACCGTCCAGCCCCGCGGCCGCGTCCACCGTCGGCCTGACCTCCTCCACGGCGCCCTACTACGACTTCCTGTCGGTGAACGGTGGCGCGATGCGGCAGGAGACCACCAGCACCAGCTCGCCGCAGCTGTCGTCCGGCGCGAGCCTGCGTTCCAGCGTGGAGTCACCGCCCGCCGACACCTGCAGCTCCTACGGCGAGGACAGCAGCCCGGGGATGGACTCGCTGAAGCCCGAGGGTCTGGACGCGGGTGCCGGGTGCCTGCCGGCCGCGAGGTCCTGCCCGAATCTCGAGCGGCAGAGCGCCGGCTGCTCGTCCACCAGCGGCTCGTCGAGCCCGAGCCCGAGCCCATCGGGCCCGGCCGGGCCCCGGTTCAAGCCCCTCGAGGAGGGCGACATACAGGTGTGCTACCTGAATCACACCCGCACCCTCGTCAAGAAGATCCTGTCCAGCAAATTCCTCAGACGCTGGGAGACGCATCATCTCTATCTCAACGACGCCTGTCTGTCCTCGAAGACGGTGAGTGTGATGATCAGCTAAATGAGTCGCTTTATCTCGCGCATTCGCTTTCTATGCAAAATCGCGAGGTGCCGTAAAACTCGAGACCTCCCGAGCTCCGCGAGATCCCGAGTGGAAAAACAGAAACTTGTTCCAGAAAAAGTATCGATCATGTAGATTAAAAAAAGGCGATCCCTCCCGTGGATTTCGTCTACTGCAGTCAAGGTCGGAATGAAAAATAGTCGACGGAACGATATTTCTGCCCGGGGTAAAATATCCATCTGCGGCAAAGTTGTGTAACGTTATAATAGTATAATTAAGTCTCGTTCTGTGCGATTAACGCCGAAGGGAAGTCCTGTAACTCCGGCTCGGGATCTCTATTCTCAGCTCGGGTCGTTTCCGAGCTTGTTACGCTGCCGCGCGTAGGCGGTGCACTGGTGCGTTTCCATCTGTGCATTGTATTATTATCCGGATTACCGGTTACTATGGTAATCTGCAAACGATGATGCGATTGTAGGCTATCCGAAAGTAAGTCCCACCGAGTCTCCAACTTTACTCCTTAACGGAATCACTCGTGCTCGCGAGCGGCAAATCGATTTCGGATAAATGCACCGGCGATCTAATTAGAGGAAACTATCGCCGTGGAAGGCGCGCGCGGGCATAAAGAATTCAGTCCTTTCTCTGTCTTGGCTGCTACGAAGAAACATCTTTGATAGCTCCAAGGACGTAAGCACGCGGGTTTGAACTGTTTATTTTGGAAGTGACAGGCAAGTTTGGAGATGACGAATTTAGCTGGTTTACAACGCTCACGTGTCGCATCCATTCCAACGTTTCCGCCTCATAATCTGATCTGCTCGGTTGCCTCTCACGTAAAGGACGCGTTTATCGTAGTAGTTCGTTATGTAAACTTGCGCCGCGAAGTATTCATACTTCATCATCGCGATTCACAGTGGTTTCTTTGACGCGGAGTTTCCGTAATTGAGAAAGCCGAGCCCGTGAAAATAATTTACTAACCCGCCCCCATATATCTCCATTTCAATTCGAACGAACCACGCACTACGAACGCCGCCGATTGCGTACTACGTCGTAGCATTTCCCTCTCCGCCGCATAAATTTATTGCGCTTATAAATAGAAAATTATTATTAGAAGTGAGAGGAGGAATCTATATTACATTTGCGATTAATCAATTTAAGTCTATGTGTATCACATCTCAGAATATTACCAAAAATTTACATATTTTATCAACATTGTTCTATTATTACATTTGAGTATCCGTGTAAAATTCAAGCTTTAAGATTTAACTTGTAATGTTTATTTCATGAAATTAAAAAATGCAATTTTATAACGCGATTAAAATCAAGAGTTATATAAAAATTATGTAACCAATTTTTGAATCAATGAGAACATTTACAGCGATACTCTGTAATAACAAAATCTATGTGAAATTTTCGATAATATTTCGAGATGCATATATGTCCTTAATTAATCGTCAAATTATATTAATTTATCATTTATTTATCAAGGTTTATTTTTCTCTGCTTCCATCGTTCTTATTATTTTCTTCATTTCTCGTAATGTTTGAAACGAGGAGATGTTTACGAATTTGCAACCGCGGAGTAGTATCGAAAATCGTTAGAGCGTATGCATTATTCTCGGCCGCTTCGAGTCGCTGAGCGTTGCTCGTGGATTACAATTTCTCGTTATCGGCAGGCCGGGAAGCGCGTTCGTACGTAACACGAACGAAACCACGGATCCGGGGGATCGGTCATCTCGGGCAGCAATGGTTACGCGAGTTTCTGCTCCTCCGCCCGTCTCCGTTCGTCCCCGTCCACTACAGCTTTGTATCAAAACGCAATCTGCATCGTCAGGGCCGGTACAGCGGCGATTTATGGCACGCTATCGCGATACACGTGGCAAAGAGAACACCGGTGCGATCGCGGCAGCTGCATCGAAATGTGACGAACGCCGGCGGGATTCCTCCTTCTCTCATCTGACGGCCGATGTTACGTAATTTTCCCTGCAAGGAAAGATAGAGAAAGAGAAAATAGCAAGGGAAGGAGAGAGAGAGAGAAATGTGTCGGTTGGAGGTTAAAAAAAAATCCGGGTAAATTCGTTACCTGCAGCTTTCAGCGTTCAATAACGATGTTCGATGCCGATTGCCTGATCACGGAACCACCGCCGCTGCACCCCATGCTCCGCGAAATGCAATTTATCGTTTCGCTTTGTAGGCGAGCGCGCTTGAGAACGCGGAGCGGCGGCGGCGGCGGCACTTGATGCACTCCGTCTCTCGACGTGATTGATTCTATTCCCGTGGCGATGCATTTACCCTTCGACGAGAGATTTCAAGACTGTACCCCGTGCAGTATAATATTTTGTGCGCGCGCGCGCGAGAGAGAGAAAAAGAAAGAAAGAGAGAGAGAGAGAGAGAGAAAGATATGCTTTTTTTCCCTTTAAATAAACTTTCCGAAACAGCCTTTGCGCGTCACGCGAGGCCACGACTATCTCGTTGACGCATTAGCGTCGTAAAAAGAAATTCGCATGGTTCGCCGCCGTGTGTCTGTTCCTCCTTCTGTTTTCGCGGCGCGATAACAGAACGCGTATTTGCATGTGCACAATGAGAGGCGCGTGCACGCGAGAAACTCTCCCTTCCCCTCTTCCTCCCGTAAACTCTGCGTTCCTCCGATGACATTACTCATTTAAACGTCCACGCGACTGCGTGTGTTTCCTCTACCTGAAAAAAGAGGAAATCGTGTTCCTCGCGGTGCGAAAAATTATCACTCCCTTTTCTTAGAATTTTTTACTCTAGACGCGACAATTATCGCTACAATAGATGCTATAATAACTGATATTAAAATACAGATACAGCTGAAAAACAATATTGGCGTAATGTGTGACATAATACTCGAGGTATGTCATGATAACAGATAAAATCGATGAGGGGGGGGGGGGGCGATTTGGGTAGCGTCACGGAAAAAAAAAGAACTCGGCAGCTTGATGATACGACAAGGACGGCTCGTCATCGATAACGTGCCTCGCGACCGTTCGGTAACATTCCGCGATCATTCGACCGAGTTGAATTCTTGAACTAATCGTTCGTGAACGCGCCGGTATTTGCGTGACGGGCATTCGGGACGCTGCCGCTTCGCGGAGGCAAAATTTTCGCCATTTTTTTCCTCTCGATCACCGGATTATGTTAATTTGCCCGATCATTCCGTTGCCCGATGTTTGATTGGCTCGAGCGTGCGTCAGCCCCCTCGGCTTACGTGAAATTCGGGCGAGACGCCAGGAAAAAAAGAGGAAAGAGGAATGCCCGTCCGCACGCCGATTGTCAATTCCACTCGCTATGGTTAATCGAGCGAACAACCAATAAGAGAATCTCGCGCACTTTTCTGACGCACTCGAACTCGGCGAAAGAGATCTCGGCCTCTCGATACCGCGGTACCGCTTTGCCCGCTCGGTATCGGATGCCATTAATATCATCGACGTCGATTACTCGATCGACGTTCTTTCTTTCTCTCTTTTGGTCCTTTTGTATCACATTAATATTTAGACAATATCAGATGCCGATTCGCCGATGTCGAAAATATTCAACGTAAGGTCGATTATTCATTTTGCACGTTTACTTACGCCCGGCGCGTTAAATTGACGTGCGAGTCGAAACGCGAAAGGCAACGATCCATATATAGGACGCGTATAGTGACGCCGGGTGTATTTAAGATTAATTGTTATCGCTATTTCTGTAAATGAAGCGCTTTTATTGGCAACGGATCCGCGTCAAGAGCGCAATTAATATGCTATCGTGCGGAATTTCTAATATCGACGTCTCGGCGAAAATAACTAGACGTCCCCGATACTTTCACGGCAATTTGTATGAATGCACACGAGGCCGCGAATATTTTCAGGAATTTATTTGTTTCTCTTTTCTCATCCGGCGTATATATTTGGCTGATTGACCGCTTAATAATTGACGAAACGTTTTTATACCTTCGCGAACGTTGATAGCGCATGCGATGTAACATTCATTACCGTTGATCCCGGTTAGTTAGCGTTGTCGACACGGCGTGTAGCTCATTAATAAATCGGTAAACCGGAATGATCAGACTAACTGGAATTTAGTGCTTATTTGGCGGGGAGAGAGAAAGAGAGAGAGTAAAGAGATGTCGAAGAGACATCGATATTTCATAAATAGAGACGATAAAGGTGGGTCAATCTGTTTCAACATTGCGCATAGCAAAGTTAAAGATTTAGGGGGATTTAACCGTGATTGAGCTATACCTACAGATTGCCCGTCTATTCAGCGATAAACAGGATTCCCCAAACTACCCTTTCGTACTTCCTCCCTCCCCCGACGTACCTAACGAGGCGAATACGTTGTGATAAAACTGCAAAACGAAATATACGTCGCTATACTTTATCGAATAATAAAAATTGCAATGGGAATAGAGATTGCATTCGAGCGCGAATAGTGATGGAATATATAAATATTTGTAGGTTTTGTTTTTGTCTCTCTCTTTTTATCTTTCACGTGGTTCTTTCTCATATATTTAGTTCTTATAAGATTACCCTTAATAGTGACTAATAATAATTTTTGCAAATTTCTTACACTCTCCAGCTCACGTGAATCGCGCCGCATTTTCGTCGGTTTTAAAATACAATTTTTACATGAAGGAATAATTAATTCGTAAATTAAATTGACAACCAGTTTAATAATTTTGATGCTAAGCAGACGTAAGATCTCTGAAAAAATCGCAAATAAATTATTACGAAAAATAAGATAAAATCTTGGGAAATCTGTGAAACATTTACACACAAAAATTGTTATTGGGTTAATATTTAAACTTATTATTGTTTTTTATTGTTACTTATTTGCGCGTACTTGAAACTGTCGACCAACGTGACTTTTTTCTATTTTTTTTCTAACCGTTGTTAAAAATGTTTTTCCCTCGTGCCGCGAAATAACAGAATTTTTTTTCCAGCGACGCCATAGTCGGACAACATCGCAGCTGGTTACAGAAATGTACGCTATTGCGTTCTGAATATTATTCTTATTTAAATGCACACCTCGTTATTATACGTGTACACGTACGTGTATACGTAATGTTTTGCGCTGTGTTCCGGCAGAACGCGACGCGCCGCGTATTCGATAAATTTAATTCCGCGGAATTTCGTGAGAGAACAACGATGAGGTTTATTATGTGCCTCCGCACTCCCTCCGCTATATGCAGCGGAATTCCGCGGTGTAATCTACGTGCATATACACGTACACGCGGCATGCGTACGTACCAAAGAGAGAGAGAGAGAGAGAGAGAGAGAGAGAGAGAGAGAGAGAGAGAGAGAGAGAGAGAGAGAGAGAGAAAGAGAGAGATATTTTCGTGCTAATGCAGCTTTTGTTCGGTAACAAAACGTTCGTTAAACCGGACGTTTCGCGAGTAAACTATATGACGCGAAACGTATTTTTAGGAGGGCAATCGCTATTTAGGTCGCGTCTGATAATTCATCGTCAAGTATCTTGCTTTTGTCTCTTGCCATTTCCTACGCGGAGCGTATCGCGGGAAACGTACGCCGGTGCATCCGTTTCTCTCTCTCTCTCTCTCTCTCTTTCTTCTGCTTGTTTTTCCCTTTGACAACTCGTTACATGCGCCTCGTACTTTTTCATTAATATTATAGAGCTACGTAATGATAAGGATGTATAAGGTCGTATTAATAGAAACCTTATCAGATAACGTAAACTTTGCTTCGCGCCCTTGTACACCTCATTTCACTCATTTACTTCAATTCGCTAAACTGTGCTGATTCTGGCAATTTCAGTTATTGTCGCTTCAATTAACAAATTTTGCTACGCGACACGACGACATTCTCATAAGACTGCGTCATTCATTCGTATTCGTGTGCGTTCATTTTCTTAGTTTTAGATCTTTACCTAGAGATCTAGGCTCTTCCTAGAGCCGAACTTTGCAATGATACAATGAGTCGTATCAATGCGATATTCAAGTGGAAAATTACTTAAACGAAATAAATAATTAACTCTCTACAGGTAATCTTCCTTTCCAAGTCTAAATTTTCTTTCTGTTCTAGGCCTAGAAAAATTCAGGCTTACTTTTTAATCTCTGCTACATTACGACAAATAGTTATTTAAACTCAAACTGGCGTTAAAAACAATTCTGCTTTATTTAATAAAAATTGGAAAAATTTTAACAATGAAATTTGGGAATGAAATTGCGCTTGTGCCAAAAAAAACTCAGAGAATCAAATATGAAACATGAAATATGAACGTGAAATATATAATATAACAATACATTATTAATTACATATTATAAATTAAATTTATACAATACAATTATAAATAAATAAACTGTTAATGTTACAAGATCCCCAACGTTAACAATCACGCGAAACGTAACATATCGTCCATGTTCTCGGAAAACGGAAATCACGCGGTTTTCGACGATGACGTTGAGAAAGTCGCTTTATCGAATTACGGGATATTAGTCACACGCCGGTATTATACGTCGATAACCCGCAATTTTATTCACGGCAGATAGCGCGTAACTGCATATTCGCGCGGGGAAGTCGTGCGCGCCGCGCGCACGCGACGACGCTCTCGCGAGCGCGCGTGAGACGGCGCGAAGGACGCTCGTAACGGTTTCGCCGTACCGTTGACGCAATTATTTTTCCCCCGTGTTATTGCCACGAGAAGGGAGGGAGGGAGGGCGGGAGGAAATTATCGTCGATTTTTAACGATCGTGCCGTTGCTCCGCGACGCGGAGGATCGCCGCGGTATAATCGACGGGCGCTTTTTATCGTCCGTCACTGCGACGAATCGTAAATCCCACGTATTACTCCCATTTATCGGATGAAAATCGGAAATTGGCCGAAATGCCGCGATAGACGTCGTTTCACGTGTCACCCTCCTTTCTCTCTCTCTTTCTCTCTCTCTCTCTCTTTCTCTCTCTCTCTCTCTCTCTCTCGTTCTCCCACATGCGACCTTTAAATCGTGCAGTTTGCGTTCAAATCATGTCTGGCACGATCAAATTATGTTTGGACATTGAAACGTATCTCGTAAGGATCCGATTGTCGCTTACAGAATTACAGAAATGTCGAATTACACAAATGGAAATAATATAACGACAAAGAATAATTCTCTCGTGGATGGAAGGATGTATTTACGGTAACATGCAAAACTGCCCTGTGTGTTTTTATGCGTGAAAAGTGATACAGCGACTGTATCAATAATGCAAAATATGACAATACGCGAAATTGTGTTATTTCTACGCACGTGTGCATATCGCATTACGGAAAATTGGAACTGCTATATGTTTTAATAGAATTCATCGGCGGAGCGCGAGTAACGCGGGGTGAGAATTGCGTTAACGCGTACGCATGCACGCGCATCGATTAATTAAAATGACGAGAAACGGTCGCTTTGAAACCGTCGCGCCGTGCCGACCGCGCGCATTTTATTCCGGCTGTGTACTTTTTCTCATTCGCGAAATAAAAAAATGCGCATATGTAATAACAAGTTTACGTCGGTATGAATAAGCGCTAAACAAAATTGTATTGTGTGACGCACCAGCGTTGTCGATGTGTCCGCGTGAGAATGACGCACCTGAGTTCGGCGAAAAGTCAAACGGCGTTATCGAAACGGATTGCGATACTCAAAGAAATAATAAAAAAAAAACTTCGAGGGGTCGGGAGTCGGGGACATCGAAGGTATCATCCGATACGGATATTTGACTGCTCGGATATATCTACTTGGGGATGCACTTTGAGGATTGCAAGCTTGGAATTAAATCGTCTCAGTGCGTGAAAAAATGATGAAAACGAGTAAAGGAAACTTGAGAACTTGCTACATCAAAGTACAACTTTGTATAGTATATATTTAATATACAACATATATATGTATATATTTATATATATTTATTTACAATATTTACACATATAATTTAGATTTATTTAAGAAAGCGCTTTAGAGAATCACGAGGCTGGAGCCGAGTGCGCGGTTCTCGGTAAAAAAGAACAGAAGGAATCGATTGGCCGCGACTGCATTGTGATTGAATGCGTTACTGCCGCGTTAAATCGAGACTGCGAAGCCCCCGAAGGCGGCCCCTTTAAACGCGTCGCGGCTTTTGGCATTTACACGCTCCATTTATTGCCGCGAGGTATAAACTGAGGATGGGCAGGAAACTCGTCGTCTTGGGTAACACACGACGCCATTAGACATATTATTGCGTGACGCAGGAGCGAAGTGTGTTTCTCGCGACGCAAATACTGCTAATGGCCGGTCGGTGTTCGTATGCCGGTGGACGCCGATCGACACACCGTTTCAACAACAATTGGCGGGCGAATTACGGACGTGTAACGCGGCGCGCGCGACCGACGCCTCGTTATATCCGCAACGTCGGATCATCCGCGGGCGTTTGCGGGGGAGCGAAAGAGATTTCTTCGCGCACGTAATCGCAATCGGGCAATCGGGAGAAGAGAAATCGTCGGGAGGAAAAGAATTGTGTCGCTTGTGGAAGCACCTTGATGACGACGGATGATGGTTTCTTTCTCGCTGAATGCCTTTCGCGTGCGTAATGTCACCCACGCGTCAATAGAATTCGGTGAATGAAGCCGCCGATGACAAACGGCAGCGTTTCTTTATCATCGCGCGTTTGAGTTTCGCTTCTGGAATTGAGTTTCCTTTTGTTACGCAACAACTGGCGTGCAGCACCAGGCCTCTCGAATGTCGCGTTCGATACCAGTACAACACCTGATATCGACGCAACAAATCTATTTGAGACAGGTGTATAATTTTGCCCTTTTAGCACGTACACGCCCGCGTGAATATTTATCTTGCGAATTCAATTCGCAAAACAGGATTTATCGCTTTTGCGAAGCTTCGTGAAATATCGCTGTAGCCGTTTCCACGTCGATTGATCAGACAGTGGCTCGGTTAAATCAAACTTCATCTGGAGCCTTGACGAATGTAGTAACTTAATGAACGAACAACCGATTTGGAACAGCCGGTTCTGATTTAGTCGGCGAATTATTTCGAGTTCTGCCGTGATGCGACATGAAGGACCGGGAGAATCGATAGCACGCCACTCCAAGTGAAAAGTGACAGGGCAGGGGAAACTGAAAATATAATGATAAAATATTCACGGAGTCACGCGAATCTCCCCGTACTCTCTTGCATTTCTCTCGCGTTTTGCGCTAAATGCGACCGATTCGATTTTTCAAGTCTCCGCCCTCTGCTATTTGCGATTGGCGTTTCATTGAACCTACACTTATGTATCAGCTGAAATAATACAATCCCACGTCATAACGCAGAATCGAAGATACATTAACATGTTTTTCTTACACGTGAATCCTTTATTTCTCTGACAGATTACAAATTAAAATTACAATGCTGCCTCTAAGAGAGGAAAATTGTAATAAATATTATAACCAGAGGATTGACGTGAATATTGCAAACGCATCATGTAAATTGTATTAGCAAAGTCGTGGTTCTTTCTCGCATTACGTAAATATAATATATCGACTGCGGTCATGCCATAAATAAGACTTGCGACCACTGTAATCGACCGAAATGGTAATCAACTCCTAAAAATGGCCGAGGCGACGTGTGACGTTCGTTAAATTATCTGCTTTTCATACAGCGATTCGAATGAGGAAATCGAGAATTAGCGACGCACAGTGGTCGGAACAATAAGATTAGTGAACATGAGCTAAAAAAATGGCTGTGATTTATTTTATTCAAGTTGTGAAAAATGTATTAGAATAATCAAATCGAAATCTTTTGAATAGATTATCATAATATATTTTTATCGACGCTCTCTTTACATCACTTAAACATTAACAATTAACAATCGTAATTTCAAAATTGTTGACGAAACATAGCATATCGTTTGCCTTGAAATTTTACAATGGAAACCTTATATCTGTAAGTCATTGTCTGCTTATGCACTTCAATCTGGCATACTTAATAGTTGTTTGTAATGACACGCGTAAGTTGCAAGACTTTATCTATATAATACTCATCTTATTTAAATATCTCCCATAATGTAGCTTTTTTGAATTTTTATTAAAAAAAAAAAAATTGCATTTGATCAAATAATCCAAGCCGGTTATCATTCTATAATATTTTTATTTCAAATTTCTGTAAAGATTAAATGCCCAAAACTGTACATTCTTCGTATCTCGGATGGTGATGATTTACGTCTATTTTCTATCATTTCTAATTTTTCTAAAATTTTAAAAAGAGATTTAAAGAGAGAGTTAATTATCGCAATTCTTTTATTATGAAAACTAGAGTTGGGGGAGATTTAAATTTTCGGAAAATTATTTAATCCTTATTATCCTTTATTCACATGTATGGAAGATACGAATATGCCGCTGTGCGGCACGTTTTCCTCGAAACGCCGAAAAGTTTCGCGACTGTCAATAGCCGTCGGCCACTTGATGACGTTGATTAGCGCGTATTTACGCGGAGACACGATGAATAACGTTTGCGCACGTATGTCGGTGTGTTCGCTCGCGAGACACTTTATAACAACATCCGAGAAAAACCACGACGTTTGCACGCGCGCGCGTTTATTTGTAAATCATTGCGGACGATCAACGATCGCGGTTATACGTCTTCTGCCCCGCGCATTATCAAGTAGCAAACGGCAATAAAGATCCATCGTTTGACGTCCGCAAATGGATTCATTACGCGCCGCGGTCATTACACGCGGTTAACCGAGGCGCGTAATTAATTTAATTCGTTTATATTTATCAGCCGCGGATGATCGAGTAACCGCGGACTGAATCAAGGATCCAGATTATTGATTCATCGCTTCGGTATACGCGCGCGTGAGCACCGACGCGTACACACAGCTTAACTCCGGAGTGCACGGTCATTATGTGCGTAAATAGTTCCAGATTGCAGTTTATGCGTATGCATATAGTTGCATAAAGAACTATTGACCTAAACGTCTGTCTGATATTTGCCTTGTTATCGTTAAACAAAACGACGTGTATCGACAACGTTATAAATTTCGCGTAAAATACGCAAAGATAAACAGTTTTTTTTTACTCCAGTGATATTTCCCTCACATTTAAAAAACTATTTTGTGAGTTTGTAAAGAAATTATTTTGCAAACATTTACTTTGAAATATTTGCAAAATAATTTCTATAGGAGGAGGTGCTGAAATAATTGTGTTCACTTAATATTAAAAAAAAATTTTGTAGTGTAACTCTATGAGATTATGCTTGTCAGAACTGTAAAAGAGCGGATATTACCCGCGCCGTCGTAAAAGATTATACTGTCCGCTGGAGATTGCAGGACGGCCCGAGCGTCTCGCACAGCCGAGATACGGACGAGCGGACGTACGCATTGTCAAGTGTTTCGTCGCTACGCGAGAAAAAAGCTATGAACCATCACAGTGTCCGTAACGCATTATTATTTCATCTTTTTGTCCTGTTAAGTCCTAAGTTTCGATCGAATATCGCCATGCATATTAATCGTGCAGCCGGGACGCGCCGGATCAGATTGCGAAACGGCAGAATTGCTCTCTCACGCCGTGTCGCGTAACAACAATATGGCTAAACTCTCCTGAGTGTAATCAAATGCAAATTGCGGCGCGTTAAATGCTGCAGCTTTCCTTCGGCTTCGCGTCCGTTTCGCTTTCGCGTGCCAAGGAAAAACTCTCCGATCGAACAAGGAGGAAAGAAGATTAAGAGACTAAGCAGCGAAACGTGGAAGAGGTGTGCGTTTCGAATAGATTACATTTTGGCGATGAAGATTGCCGTGTGTCGGTTTGAACCGTTCGAACGAGGATGATATTGAAAGTTACGGGGTTTAAAAACCTTGTCGTACTGCACACTTTTTATTCCGAATCTCGCCGAATAAATCTCCCTTTGGTGACCCTCTTCACATAATCGATACGCCCAACCGAGGCGGAAATATATTGTTGGGGTGACACGAGTCTCTTTCTCGCGAATGAGAAAAACGCCGAAAGGAGATCGACAAGACAAATCGCGGTTGATAATATACGACAGTGACGGAGTTTTGGGATTGTTGTATATATACATGTATCTCAAGAGATTACCAACTGTCTCTTTAAATCACAGGTCTCTCGGTCCGTTCGGAGACGATTTTTCCTCGAAGATGAGAGAAGTCGTTGACCGCGCTTCCACGAGATCCTCGTGCGTCTGGCTGAACGTCCAATTAAAATTCTGTCAGGAATCCCATCACCCGAAGAATACGATTTTCCCATGATTTCTCTCTCTCTCTCTCTCTCTCTCTCCCTCTCTTCTGAAGCTTAGTCCGCCAAGAAGAGCCCATTATTTTCAACTCGAAACTGCAGACGCAGTTTCTCGAGGACGTGGCGATTTCTCGTCGAGGAAAAATTCTTTCGGAGAGAATTTGCGGTGGAGAGGAAGATATATAGTTTTGGTGATAAAACCAAAATGCATGAACGAATCGAATGCTGCGGGCACAGTTTTCTCCATACGAGTCGTACGTGCGTGCGCGCGAGCGAGCGAGCGTCGCGTGCGTGCACGCGTGCATGTGTACGAGCGTGTGTCCGCTGACGTCAAAGCTGACCCTGGGCTACGTGTTCGAGCAGCGGCCGCTTCGTTCCTCGCGCCGTGTAAAATACCGGTCGCCGTCTCGTTTTTCGTGGTCTTTGTGCGTGTCGTCGAACAACCGAGACCGAGACTCCCGTGGCGTGGCACACGAGAAAGTAGCTCCCGTATCGAAAGGGGGAGAAGCCGCCGCGGGGAGACGGAGGGAGGAATCGCGGAATGTACAATAACCCCGTGAGGAGTCTTGGGGAATTCTGATTAATTGTGCCGGCTGCTTCGATCCGGCAACTGGAATTGCGTACGGGAATAGTACGAGTATAGAGGTTGTGAGGAGAACTACAAAATGAGACGTAAGAATGTAATTAAGCAAATGATTCATTAATTTCCGACGACCTCCGCTGCGGACAAGCACTCGGGCGAATCTGACGCGAAGATTCTGGCTGTGAGATCATGCTCAAACAACTTGAGGAAGCTTTTAAGAATAATCGAGTACCTTATGTCTTTATTAACCGAGTATCTTGTGTAATCGATGGTTGACGACAATCGAGGTAGCAAAATATAGCTGAAGACATAATATTACTGAAAAGAAGGAGAAATAAAGAAGCCGTCGTTGTGCAAGCGTTTGCACGTTGCGAGACGAAGGTCTATGACAAATGCTCGTCGTCCGAAATTTCTTTTCGCAGTTTATCAATGATGGAATTTGAATCGCTCGGGTATACAATGGTGTAACACGTCAAAAAATTTTATTGTTGACAAAAGCCGTGGGGATTTCCGAGTCGAAAGCAAAGTGGCTTCTTCTCAGAACATTTCTACCTTCTGACCGCGAGACAGCTTTTTCTTTTCAAGTGGCCGATAAAAAGAGGCGCGGGCAAGAACAGAAACTGCCCCGCTAAGTGTCCAGATTATTCTCTGTAATTGGACGCCGCACACGCGGATCGCTGCGTATCATTTTAAACCGTGGTAATGAGGCGGAGAGTAAGAGAGTAAAAATTCAAGTTAGAGTTTTATATAATATGATCTCTTATGATCGAACGACTGATATATCATGCTGCGTTACCTTTTATTTAAAATGTTTCGATAATTACATAAATGGTTCAAGTGTTGCATTCTTGCAAAAATTCAATTCTATTTGCCACGTAGTTTTTTCATATACAAGTGAAAAGCTAATATGCAAAATTAAAAACCAAATAAGCTTATGAACTGAAAGATGACCTTTAATAAAGTGAAGAGATGTAATGGAAAATTTCCAAGGTTGAAAAAATTATTTAAAAAGTTGTTACAAAGATATATTAAAACCTACGCTGTTGTAAGATTCCAAGTGTAGGTAAGCATCGAAACATCGCAGATTAGCTGTTTGATTATGCAGTCACGTCTGACATTTTCAAGCAAAATTAAGAATAAGCATAAACAACTTATGCAAAATCTTATTAGTGATTACCGAAAATGTTTTATTAATTTAAAATTAATAGTGACTTCATGGGGGAGGAAGACTCTCTAAAATTTAAATAATATTATGTTCTTAATAACACAAGTTGCTTTTTGCTATCGGTCATACCTCTTTAAAGTATTAGAGATAACGAGATGCGATAGAGAGAAAGTTCCGGCAGGCTAAGTTGTTTTCATGGCTGTTGAACGTGGTCGACGGGAAGACCGCGGCCAGCGTAGGTAAAACACGGTCGTGGAATCTCTCAACCGCTCCCAATTAGCGGCCGCAAATTGCGGTGGACGAGCAAATCGCGTGGATCCCGCTTGTAGGCAAACAACGGCAGAATGAGAGCAAACATGCGAGGAAATTCGTACGTTCGTGCGAGTCTCTTTCTACCCCGATGACGTACGTAAGGGAAACGAATGAATTCAACTTGCGCCTACACCCACTTGATTCGAGGAAACGTATGAATTTCAGGAGGTAGTAGTTCTGAAACTCGTTAAACTCGAAAGTGCAAAAAAAAAAAAAAAGTTTAGTCCTGAAAAACTAACATCCCGCGGGACGGACTCGGGGCGCTTACTCAAAGGTGGTTAACTTCACAAAACTCCGTGTATATCGCGTGTAAACTTTTTCCCTACATCACGCGCCGCGGCGCATTATTAATCGCCGTGAATTTTTAATTAAGAGCGCAACATTACGTAAAGCGCCAGGATCCTCGCAGCTTTTGCGCGCCTCTTGAATTTCTCTTTTCCATCTTAACGACGTGACGTAAATCTGTATAAGAACTCTGCGACTCACGAACGTCGTTTCCTATTCTATGTAAATTTCGCGTGGTAATTAATTTTCGCGACGCACGCTGCGAGAATTTGCGCGCGTGTCCTTCCTCTTCCCGCTGGCAAACTGGGACAAAAGTGCGGCGCGTAAAACAATCTGGAGCGTTAGCTTTTAACGGTGCGGCGGCGGCTGTTAGCGGCCGTATAAAAATGCGAACTAGTTTTCGTGTTTTCTTTGGTTTGTTGGAATGTGACGGAGAGACGTCGTAAAGCGCCCCGACAGCGGCGTTGCACGTCTAACGTAACGTTTGGCAGGCAGACCCAAGCATTTGGCGCAACTTGGGCAACCTGCAGAAGTGGAGCGTGTTGAAAAATTTCGGTCGACATTCAGATTTCAACCGCGAAAGCCTCGCCGTGCATTTCTCCGCGAAGTCATTAAGAGGCAGCTCCACGCGCGGTCCGAGATTGCAATCCCCTTGGTCGCGCGTAACGATTTTCATGTGAATGGAAAATTTATCAGAGAAGAGAAAGAAAGAAAGTTCGCGTGTTATATATATTTAAAGCGAGAAAGCCGGAGGCTAATTCATTGCGTTTCGCATTCCAATTACGATTCGCAGTTGCAGACGCGTTTATCGCGCCAACGTACCCCAATCAAGCGACGCATATACAATAAAGGTTAATGAGAAAACCTGATTCCATTATTATCAAGTGCTATGTAAATCGTATGCTAGAACGGAAAGATGTATAGTGAAAATTTACACAAGAAAAGGATGCTTGACGTTTGATAGATATTGACGTATGACGTAAGCCTACGGTGTTACGAGTTAATTAATAAAGATAAGTGATTAACTTGACAAGCATATTCAAGAGACGGAGTGAGAAAGAGAGAGGGGAAGGGAAAGCGCGGGCTGTTTTTAATTAAAATAAATTAAATACGCGAGCGCGTCAATTCTGCCCGCGCAAGTTCAACCCGATCGCGAGCAAAGTCGAAATTTGAAACGATCCGATCTGAATTTTACATAAGTTCGCCGCTCATTATTCGGTGAGTAAAGCGCGAAGCGAATTTAATTCAGCGATCGTCAACGCGGCTCCGGAAAATCTGCGCCGGGCGACGAGCCAATCGCGTCCACAAACGAAACGCAATGTAATTCCGTCATAATGAATAATTTTCGTGCGTCAGCGCTGACATCAGTATGAAAATGTCAATCAAAATTTCGCCACGGCGAAGATCTCACCGCCGCTGCCGCCGCCGCGATGCGACGTTTAGTTTCGCGACAACGGAGTAGCGCGATTGCGTAATTCGCGAGAAATGAACGGAGGGACGATATCCGCGCATATGTGAGGGCGGTTAAAGGGTTAATCCCGAGCATACGTTGCCGCTTATGGACCGTCACGGATGAGAGGAAGGGTAAATCCATCGCGTATGCACCGTCATATCCAGTCCGTTTCTCTACTGGTGACCGAAGTTCCGCATCTACTCTCTCTCTCTTCGAGGTTACGAGAGGAGAGACCGTGTCACGGAGGAGCTTTTACTCATGGTGCGATAGACCGCTTACAGTGGACGTACATAGGGATTTATATCATTTCGGAGAGGTGAACCGGCAAGAAGGAAAATGTCACTGACAGCTGAGAACTCTGGTTGCCAATATGCGCGCGGTCCTTCCTCGTTGCAGTCCCCCATCGACTCGAATCAATCAGCGTCAATTTTAACGTCAATTTAACGAAATTGCTCGACCGAGAGTGCCGAATTTTCCCGGATTTCCTCAAACGTCCATCTCTGACGATGATCTCCACAGCGGTACAAATCGCTAGCTAAAAGCTCTCGGGAAACCATGGCCATTTTTCCTGATGACCGGAAATTTTTATCCGCACGTTTAAATTCCCGCGAACTCGAAGAAATTCTTTTGTAAGTAATTGCCGCACGTGTCGATCGCCTGACGTCACTATTTAACTTCCTCGAGAACATCTGGTATCGCATTTTGATAAGAACGTTTAAGTGACTCATGCTAAAGGTACGCATCTTACGTATTTCTCACAAAATTTGATGACTTCCGAGCAAGTTTGACTCATTTAATAATGAAAGATTGCTATGTTATTTAAATAATAATATGTATAATGAGAAACATGAGTATTAACATATTTCTTCGCTCCTTCGCGTTTTGTTCGCAAATATTTTACATACCTTATAGAAGCGTAGGAGGTAATTGATGTAGAGAATAATGGCCAAATACGTAACAGTTATTTTATTAATAGTTTGAAAGAGGATTATTTCAAACCTGCAATAAGTAATAAACAGCAATAAAGAAATAAGGACGGTACAATGAAATTGGTTTAAATTTATTTTTACAAATGATACATTTTCATATATTTTATATCATTTATTTTAGTTTTTTATTGTATTATCGGTCTTACATTAATATCATTTATTGTAATAAGATTTGTGATTATTTAAAAAATTTAATAGATTTTATAAAAACATCAATTTAATTTTTATAACAATTACAAATATGTACACACATTGAGTATAAAATATTCTGTAATAAATCATCTTTTGTGAAGGAAAATTCAGATAAAATTGCAATGATTACATCATTTTATTATAGATACATAAATTGATCAAATTAACAACAGTTGTATTTGATGTTTTTAAGTGTCATTAACATGTACAAAACAAGATATAATCTGTGAAATTTTTGTTTACGTTACTCGTTTCTCAATTATTTCATATTTTTATCACAAAATGTTGCTCGTGCAACATTTGAGCAAAAAATATAAAATATTGATGAAGTACCATTTAGGTGACCGGTACACATTCGAGAACTCTTTTCTATATCGCATGATGCGCTAAAAATGCGGCACGACTATCGCACGTGTATAATAAAATAACCCGGGACACAATCTCCGATCTCCGTAAAAATTTTGCTATTCGCCATACGTCATCCCGCTTGGGAAAAACTGTTTGTGTGTTACCAATCTCCCGGGGATATTTCGAATCGCAATCTGCTATCGTTCGCCAACAATCGATTCATTTCGCCGCTAGTCTCGTTTATCTTGTATTGTTTTCGTCGGTGCGATTGGGCCGGCGACGATGCTTTTACGGGCGCGGATATTTTTAGATCCGTGCCGATGTGTTACGGCCAGTTTTCCGCAATCTCTCCGCGGCGAAAAGCATTTTGTAAGCGAAACCTTTACCTTCTGGCATATTTTCACGAGTTATTATTGCAAGAATTATTGAAACAAGAGGCGACGAGAAAGAACAGAGAAAATTGTCCATCAAATGACAACAGGTTTTGATGTATCTCTTTATGGAAGGAAAATGAAAGGAGATGTTCGAATTATTTTTCAAAGTAAAATATTGCATTTTATTTGAGTCCGCGTGACGTACGAAGGGTTCGCGGAGTTGGCGTGCGAAGGCACTTACATCTCCGCGTTTTGGATTCGCGTTTTGGTTTTCATTGAAGATTTTCACGCATTTACGGCGTGACGCAGTCGCCGTAATGCGTCTCGCGATGATTTTGAGAGAGCGAAGAAATATGCTAATTGCAAGCAACGTGAATCGATAAATTTGCGACAATACTGAGACGTACCGACGTTTCATTCGTTTTTGCACTATTATTTGTCAAATGCACGACTCACGGCACGAAATTGAAGACGTTGACTCGGATCAACGATCTCGGAAATTGTGGACGTCAGAAATAATCGACGAACAAAAATACCGATCGTGTCTGTTTAATTCTGTTATATTAACAGAAGGCAGAGGAAATGAGTTTTATTTATAAGTCCGCTTGTCATTGATATAAAAATGTAATTCTCTTTTTACGAATTAAATATTTTAAACAAGAGAATTATAATTTGTTCAGTACTCTATTGCGACGTCGTAATGATATTTAAAAAAAGCAATTGTCGAAATTGTAAATAATTTTTTTATTTTATTCACCAGGAATTTAATGTAAAATATTTCTATTTAAGTATAATAATGTAATTCAAAGTTCGGATTAAATTGAGTGTACCGAATTAATGTTAGTTATTATGCTTTATTATCGATAACGATATATCTTTCTCGATATCTGCAGGCTCAAAACCGTTAAAGAACGTTACAATATCGTGAGAATCGCGCTTCATATGTTACGTGACAAATTGGCCGCGTGCGATTTTGTGAAACGTACCGCGACGTCTCCGCCTTCCTTTATATAATTGGACTCTTCTCGCGACACTAAATCGCGAAAATGCCTGGTGCAGAGATGCATTACGCGGCGAGGCGGACGGCGCAGACAGCGGCGTAAAGTGAGCGGAGTGATTTCTCGTGTCGTAACGTTATATTACACATCGTAACATTATATTTCGCGAAGATGAGCCGGCACGGGCGTCATTTTTCCTGGCATTTTTTTTCTCTTTCGGCGCTTCGTCGCTTTTTTTTGTACGCAGGCTTATGAATAAAACATTGTAATAACGAAAAAATTTTAATAATATACAACGTAACAAAAAGAAGATATAAATTCCTTAACTAACACGAGTCAAGGCATTGCCGATCAATACCGGATTCAGAGCCGGCTATGACACTTTTACTGGCATCAAATGTTGAGAAATGTTGATAGAATTTTACAGGAATTCTCCTTCTCCACGACGCTTGTTGGCTAAAGGTGGCGTTTTATTTTTTCGGCGCGAGGATTGAACATTCGAGATAACAATCGTATATCTTATGCGCGACTTAAGATACTGTAACACAGAGTGTAAGATATTATAATAGAGAGTCGCGCAAGACGGCACAAAGACGAATATCCATTTTTCTATGCAGTTGCAGAATCGGCAACGCGCCGGAAGTGTCGTGAATCACGAGTCGCGAACCCATGACACGGAATCGCCCGGCGTCGTTCCGTGGCGTTTAAACAATTGCAATTTGATTCAACGCGATTACAAATGCGACAACGTCACATTTGCCTCCGTCTGTGCGCGATAATGAGCGACCCGTCACGCCTGCGTTCCGATCAATTGCATCGAATTATGCAACCGCGTGTGTCGCACGGACGCGAAAAAAAGGTATCGCAAATAAAAAAAAGATGAACTCCAGCGCCGAAGATAAAACGTACGTTTAATATTTCCAGGGTTCTAATCACAGGTAAAATTTCCGTTTTGATTACGGCGATACGAACTGCGGAATCGGGTTTTCGTATTACGTTTAAAATTCCACGCACATACAATTTGTTTGCGAACCGATGGTCCAGCGAAAAGAGAGCTGCAGCAAACGCGCGTATTATTGTTTATCATTTTGCGCATTGACGTACGATGTGCGTGATGGCGCCGCGTGTATGCGCTTTAACATAACTTTATCCATCGTTTTAATTAGAGGGAGGCTCTCCGCGCGCGAAACGATTTGGTGGTCGGGAGCTCGAATGAAGATTGCGGAGCCACGGGGAATAATAGCCGCACCTGTGCGTGTATGCATCCGAGTTATTATTACGGCGGATATATACGAAATTTAGCTATTCTCGGAGTTAAGTAATGGGCGCAGTCGTTTCGTTATCGTTTACGTCACGGTATGAATATGCATGGTGCATATTGCATATGCATGGCAGTCTCCGCAGCACAGATGCATAAAAAGAGCGTGAAGAGCCGTTTACAAAAGATGACCTTGGGATCGGAAGATACGGTGAAAGAGATAAAAAAAAAGGAGCCGCACATTATTCACGTCGTGCGCCCTTTGTAACGGCGCGGCGCGGCGGAGCGCCGGCTGTTGTTTTTCTTTAATTTTTTTTTCTATTTAGTGCATAAATGCCACATCCTCGCCGTAAACAACGAAACTCTCATTTTAATAGTCCGATATACGTGAAGTCCTGGTGAACGCAGACCGAACGCGAAATGGGATTTTTATTCATGAAAAGGAGCTCATTCGCCGCGCACACGCGAGCGAATTTTATTTCGTCGTTTAATCTCGTTTAATCCCGTCGTCCGCCTAATGCCACGCACAACTGCGTCCAGTTTGCGGACTCGGTTCGCCCGGCAGGCAAACAGAAGTAAATCATTCGCTAATCGCTCCACGTGAATGCATGCGAGGAGAGAGTATTCTCCGGTTCTTTGCGCGAATCCTCTTCTCTCGGTATTCCGGAGCATTTATCTGTACTTTTCCGTCCTCCAGTTCCTTCTCGATGATTTATTCGGTCCTTTTCCTAGCCGTCTCGTACCTTTTTTCCGGATCGGATCGGGTTTCAAGGAGCTAAAACGTACAAAGGGCCAACAACGTATTCTCGATCGGGCGAAATTGGGATCGGCGGCGCGTCCGCACGAATATTGCGCGAATTCCGAATCGCGCGATCGGCTCCGGTTCGCTCGCTCCGTAGCTTTCGGGGTGCCGCCGCGTTTAGCGAAGGGGATGCAGTGCCCCAGATTCGGCCGAGTCTGCTCCAACAGTCGTTCAACCCTCGGCCTAGATTCGCGGCACCCCGCGCTGACGTCATTCACTATTCCACACGCAGGTGCTCGTATCTTTGTATGTGTTGGTCGCCGATATTACGTTTACACGCGGACACGCGAACGCGTATTCACACGGACACGTGCGCACACATGCACGGAGATACCCGCGTCATCATCCCCCGTTGCAGTCTCAGAAAACTCGAGACACCGCCGAAGTGATGCGCGAACCAGGGCGCATTGTCCTCGTCAGGCTGTATTATGCAACTTCTCCCTCGATTCACCGTCTCTTTTTCACTCCCCTTCACTCCCCTCGTCTCTCTTTGCCAAGTCGGCTTTTTTGTTGCCAGATTCGTTGGTATCGCTTTATACATTCATGCGCCTCATTACGACAAGTATGATTGCGTCATTTCTAAAGACCGGTCTGCTCGCGCCGAAAATCTGGAAAACCACTTCGAAGGGTGTATTAAACTGCTACAAAAAAAATTCCTTGTGTTTTGCCAGACGTTAGAAACGAGATAACACAACGTAATTTCGTAAATTGAACGTAATGATCACACATCGATTTTTATGTAATTAATCATCTAGGAAAAAACTCGCTTTTTTTCTCTCTTTTAAATCAGTAATTGTATATAATTATATCTAAAAGGCAGTTTACAAGGAGGAATTAAATCTATTAATTTACTGATCTTTCCTGAATCATAACTTAAATTGCAATGTGCAATTTGTACGCCGTGTTACCTTTGGGATCGCTGTAGAGAAATTTGCGTGGCACTTTTTCGTTTAATTATCGATATTGGGTATGACTTTCGCGGAATAATGCAGGTATTATAGAGTAGCGTTCTTATTATTCGCTTATGTACGTACATAAACTTATGTAATTGATGAATGACATTCATTTGTCGAGTTTGTACGTCAAACGGCAATAATAATCTATGATTGCATCTGACATAAATCAGAAAATGATTAATGATCGATTGTACAAATAATAGATTCCTTTTATGTTTTTCTGCAATGAAACGCGGAGAGCTATCTCTATTTATGACAAATCGAGATAACTTTTTGCGCTAATAATCAAATAACAATCTACAATTTTTCTACTTTTCTTCTTTCTTGGTCTTTCTTTTTCATGGAACACGATTATTACGGTCTTTTTTTCTTTGCCAATTGTAAAATGACGTCTTTCGAGATAATGAATATAAAATAATTCCGACTCGGCTATAATGTTAATGACAGATTAATTTTACTCACCAGTTTGATTATATAAAATAAGCGAAACCGTTAATTGAATTGATTATCACACGTAATTAATTTTATTACCGTTTTTGTAAATTTATTTATATATAATAATATATTGATGTTTCAGTAACTATTATCTTTAGGATATACGTACACATAAATCCCGATATGTAAAAACTATTACTTCTGCATGTTTTGAATTTTGCATATCAGCACTTTGCATAATAACAAGTTTTTTTTTACTTCGTTGATTAACGAGCTTGAAATAGCTTGTAATACTTTTAATCCGATTATGTTTGTTAGTGATATCATTTGATTACGACGTTTTCAAGGAAAGCCGCCTCTTCAACCTCTTCCGTAAATTTTGAATTTTGTTTATCCGTTTCCTGTTTCAGCTCACGGGTTTCCTTCAGCAACCTGTTCCGTACAACAGTATGTCGGAGGTTCGGAAGTACGTTGTCGCTAGGTGGGACCCTGCGTATAAAAACTGCCTCAGCATTGTCCTGCCGGACGGTTCGCTCCTTCTGCAAGCCAGCAATCCTTACACGAGGGACCAGTGGTACCATTCGATATTATGGAAGGTAGATTAAGAATTTATCAAGAGAAACCATTATCGTTTATTGTTATCTATTTTAATTAATTACTTTCGTCAACGTGGTAAAAGATTCTAGAGAATAAGAAAATCACGTACGTTTATACAGATATGAAATATGAATAATCGAAACTGGCTAGATTTAAACATTTATTTTATTTAATCACATGAGATTTTCCATCTCTCACCTACCCTGTTAATAGTGATGGAAAATATTTCCATGATGGACTTTCAATCCATTTTTAACTTATAACTTTTTGAGCTAACAGTAGAAAGCGTCATGTTTACCCATTTTTTGACGCGCGTTTTTTTTTCCGAGCGGAGAACGATCGACGTTGTTCACGTGAATGCAAACGCTGATACCAAATATTTTTTTTAATATCGGCCTTCTTCGATGCCCGACGTCGTCGGAGAACGGCAGAGCAAACACAGAACGTTATTAACGTCAATGCGAGGCCGAGGCAGGAGGAAGTGATAACGGCGCGCGAGGCGAACGTTCTCGATTGTCCTCGACCGGATCAAATCTCCCGGTTAGTGTTTTATGGAGGTTGCCGCGAGCGATTTAATATCCGGCCGGGAAATTAATCAGCGGCCGGTCGTCGCGTCGAGTAAATCGCGCCGTGATCGGGATGACCATAACGATTGATGGAATTTTATTGTTTACGGCGTTACATTCTCCCGTTGAATGAAAAACATTGTCGCGTTGATGGCCTGGATGTCGATGACTTCTGTCGAGACCCTGCTCGCTAGATTTGTTTCGGCTCTCAATTTCCAGTTTTACAAATACAGGCGATACGTCGAGATTTTGGCATTTTAGTTTAAATTTTTTATTATCGAGAAATCTTCTATTAAATCAACAGCAAACAATTTTTATCCTTTTTTGTCGACGTTAAATTTGCCGTGGCGAGAAACTCGGAAAGGTTTCAAGTTTCCACGATCTTCATTTACTTTCTCGACATATAGAGTTACTACTTTGCGTCCTGAGATTTTGTTGATTCTCGAGTTTCTAAGGATAGAACTCTGCGATTAAACAGCAGCCGATTCCGTTTGCCCGCAGAAAAGCATCTTCAAGTACCAACACCTCGTGTCGATGAGCACACGGGAGGAGGTGATACTGCGGGAATTGCGCGCCATGGTGGACTTCGCCCTGTGGACGCCGCTCCAAGATGAGAGGGTAGCGGGCGCCCCGTTGGAGGCGGTCGCCAAGTTGCTGGACGAGCCCGGCAGCAGCTCGACGGAGCAGCAGCAGCAGCAGCAGCAGCCGCTCGACTCGGACGAGAAAGCCGAGGTGGTCTTTCGCGATCGCAGAAGCTGGGCGGAGGCCGTGCTCGCCGTGGTGGCCCCGCTTCTGGAAAAAGCAGCGCCGCCGGCGGCGCTCGCGAGAGCGCTCGCCAGACTGGCGCAACAGCATCCGCGATCGCAGCTGGTCCCGATGCTCGGCCCGGCTATCACGAGATGCCTGAAGCACACTGTTGACTTTGGCAAGTCGCCGGACATGAGAAAGCTGCTGCAGGTGAGCCGTTTCTGACAGGTCTTACGTTACTCGGTTTGTTTGATTACAGCGTCGCGGGTGGCGAGATCAAGGGAGAGATCGTTTGCTTTTTCCTTTCGTTTTATCGGTGTGTGGGAACTCTCCAAATCTCTCTCTTTCTCGAGAATAAATCTCGTGGAGTGAGGAAAAAAAAATTGCTCGAAAAACGCGCGAGCTTAATTTTCACTCTTTCCGAATGTTGATTCCGAATGTTGAGAGGAGAAAATAAACGAATCTCCCTGGCGATTCCCAGTTGATTAGATCGTCGAATTGTAATACGACTTATGATAAGCGATAAGAGAACACGAAGAGAATGCGTGCATTTACGACGTTACGTTGCATACGTGCGTAGGTGTTCGTTGCCGCATTGTACGAGAACAACGACGGCGAGCAGGCGATTAGGGATTACATCTCGTCGGTTCACGGGCCGGGTAGCGATTGCCCGCACCCGAGGGTACTCCCGAATCTCGTGTCCATTTGCGTCGCGGCCATATTCCACAGGTGAGTTTCGCCCGAGTTAAAATTGAACAACGAACGACCGGACAGTCCAACGAGATTTTTCAATTAAACGTCGATCCCGTAGGTTCGAGATGTCGAGCCGCGCGTTGTCGAACGAGGACAAGCCGTTGTCATTGCCGCCGTTACAGTGCTACCTACTCGTCCTGAATATTGCGTAAGTGTGTCGTCGTTTTCGACAAACAAAACTGAATCGATTCGTGCTTATCTACTTCAAATTCTCGGTTCTAAAACGCGTCTCACGTATATACTGTGGGAAATGACATTGCAGGTCGGAGTACGCCGACTGGCGTCCGGGTCTTGGGGCACTGTTGCAGCCCGTTCCGTTCCCGGAGGAGGCTTTGGCTGTGAGGGAGGTGCAGGAGTCCGTGCTGATGTGCGTAATGCAACGGCTGGCGAAGGACCCGAGGTGCACGGTGCATCGCGTTCTGCTGCCCGTCAGAGAACCGCGTCCAGGCTGGATTCATATCGCCGCGCCGTCTAGCCCAGCTTGTCCAGATCGCGGAGAACTGTTCGGCGAGATGGTGAGATTCTTTTTTTTTTAATGTTTAAATTTAGAGAGCTTGTGATAGATTTTAGTTAGTTTTAATATGCAGTTGGCTTTATTAAGAACTTTATAAAAAGAGATATTCTGCTTTGTTGTACTATCATAATCTACAAAAGTCAATAAATATTTCTACAAAATTTTAATTGCCTCCAATATGTTAAAACTTCTTGAGAACAGGTCTTCTTTTCGGCTTCAATAAAGTAGAACGCTCTCTCAATCGATTATAAAAGTTAGTGATATTTATGAGAAGTGTTTCTAGCGTGCGGAAAGTTTGATGTCGGGTCTTTAATAAGACTCCCCGCGAAGAGATTAAAAATACTCGAGGCAAAGACTTGCGATGCTTATACATCACCCACCTTTTCTTTAATCTTGTTTTATATATTCGGACCGCACGTGGCGCAAGGGATATAAATATCTAACGGCGAAGTAAAGAGAGACAGAGAGAGAGAATACGTGCGGACGGATACACGATTATCGTGCGCTTATCAACGCGACGGCATCGAATTTATCATCACGTGAAACCGATCGTGGTGTATTCAGTAGTAGCGTAATCTCGCGAGCCCAGGCGTTTCGAATTGCGTTTCTCCGGCCTCCGCGTGCACGTTAGCCCACGCCATCGGAGTAAGATCTTTATTCAATCCCTTCTCGAGGTGGGCAGTGATTATTCGACGGGTGATTCGATCACGAAGGTCCGCCTGAATATTCATGAATCGCTGCTTTGAGGTGCGCGCGGGCGCGTCGTCTTCAATGGACCCGTATTCACGGCGCCAACTCTAATCCCTCTCTCGGAAATAACCGCGGAATCGAATCGCCACAATCACGCGGAATTAATGAAGTCGGATTGATCGCGTGAAATGCCGAGCGCGGAACAGACGGATGTCCGACGATTCTTGGACCGGCGAATAAATTTCATCCCTCTAATTACAATAGAGATCGTAATTCCGTTTGTCGTTTCTATCATCGAGGAGTTTTTAACGGATCGAGAATTCTGTTTTGTCCTTGTTCGCGACTGTTCAAAGTTAAACGAACAAGCGTGAGAATTTTTCTCCGCCGCGTTCAAAAGACCACGTTACACGTTACGAGAGATTCGTGCGACGGACGAACGTTTTCTAACAACGCATTCTCGACAGCTCACGACTCTGTTGGCGTGCTGTTGCCGGCGGAAGAGGTTTATCGCGTCTCTGCTGAACCAGGCGGGCGACGATTGCATTCTGCTGGCGGTGCGAGGCTGCGACGCCGCGCAGGAGGCGCTCTGCCTGATGCTCGAGTGGCGTCTGCTGGCGAACGAGGAGGCGAGACTCCAGACAGTCAATGCGCTCGAGTCCACGGAATCCGGGAAAGAACGTTACGCCGCCCTCTGTCAAAGGCAGAAGAATCTGCAGGAGCTGGTAAGAGAGAAAAATTAGTCGTCCCTTTTCTTTATATTAACGTTGATAATAAAGCGACGACTAACTTCTGTCGGTTTCTGTGTATGTACGATGTATGTTCGATCTCGATTTCGCTAGCAACAAAAGGGCGGACCCCGGAAGCTGACGCTACCGGTACGAGCGACCGATGCTGATGTCGCCCTTCTGCTGGGCGGTCGTGCCCTCGGTAATCTCGAATGCCTCAGTCTGGCCTTCACCTCCGTGACGTCCGCGTGCGCGGAACAACTAATAAAGTTGCCGGCGTTGAGATACCTGAACCTGTGGGCTACACAGTTCGGCGACACCGGCCTACAGATGATAAGCGAGCATCTACAGAAGCTGCAGGTGCTGAATCTCTGCGAGACGCCTGTGTCCGACAAAGGCATCTCCACGTTGGCCTGTGAGTATCCCCGATAACTTGGGATTCGATGTAACGATCTAACTTCTTTGTAAAAAGCTAATAAGATTAATCTCTGGAGCAAAACTTTAATATTTTATTCAACACTAGCTATGCTCTGCCACGCGTTGCTGTGGCTCTCTATTCTTATGCTACGTTTTTTTCAAATTTTTTTTTGCTTTTGTTGTTTAACTTTCAAGAGCCTTGCTTTACTGTTGCTCTTTTTATTTTATTTTTGAATAAGCATTTATCTATCTTTAATAAATCTAATATTCATTTATTCACGTACTTCTAACTTACTTTATTTATTTATTGCCTTTGGCACTGTGTCTTTCCCGGTCTCTCCCCGTCTCTCTCGGTCTCTCCCCGTCTCTAGTTGTTTCTACTCGTCTCTCCCCGTCTCTCCCGGTCTCTCCCGGTCAATATAATTATTTCGAAATTATTTATTTTAAAATGATTTAATTTAAAATAATTAATATCATATCTATAATTATTTCGAAATTATTGTTCGATTTTACCTTTTTTAATATCCTGTATTTGTTCTTTAATATAAACATTTTTCTCAAATTCTTTATATTATTTAAATTTACCATTCAAGCATTTATCTATCTTTAATAAATCTAATATTCCTTTATTCACATACTTCTAACTTACTTCATTTATTTATTGCCTTTGGCACTGTATTCAATTAATTTGTTGCCTGGTATATCCAAAATCAAACGACCGGTAACGAAAGCAACGTTGTGTCAAAACTTCAAAGCAATCGGTGAATAACTTACGGAGATCTTAGATGAGTAACAAACATTTTACATTTTTATTTATATAGATATATTTTAAAAAGCGTATAAAAATTTATATAAAATTATCTAGCCATACTAAACGCGAATTGAATATCAAAAGTATAACATTTTAGTATTAAATTCAAATTAATTTTTATATTCACGTTTTTTATTGATATGAGACTTGTACGCCTGTCGCTCGAGGAAAATGTTACCGCTTTGTTACAGCATTAACCAGCCTAAGAAAGTTGAACCTGAACAGCACGAAGCTGTCGGCCCAGACGTTCGAATCATTGAAGAAGCGACTGCCGGCCCTGCAGGAATTCGACGTTCGATACACGGAGGCCTGGTGACCCGAAGTCACGTCCAGCACCTCGCCCATCGGCGCCAACGATCGCCGTGACGTAAAAGCGAAGAAGCAACGCTGAGGTGGCTGGTCGTTCGGAAGAAAATTCAAGAGACGTCACGAAGCGTGACGTTCGTATTCCCAGTATATTCAATCTGAATCGAATATTATTGGGCGCGGTGAATTCGTTCGTTTAGCTACGATTTGCTACGCGATGCTTGCGATCAGCGTAACGATCGCTGAAAATTACGGACCTTTGTAAAGGTGAAGCTTTTCAGAGAGAAGGAAACGAAGTCGTCTGCGTCGAGCACCGTGTGGAATGAGGAAAAAGTCTTTTATGCGGATTTTTACGCAACTATGATGACGTAAAGACACCTAGCTTCTTCCGATTCATCGATCGTCGGTTTATTCTTTCCAAAGGGCGATAAATATGCGCGATAGATTGACGGTATCAATATATCCGGGTGTCCATTAAACGTATCTTCCATTTTCAACTGATACTGTTCACACGAGGCGCACCGAGGCTTTCTTGCACGAAAACTTGTGTCAGCTAGATGGCTCGACAGCAGATCCAATGATTTACTTTTAAAATGTCGTCCTCTTTCGCGCCGACAACGGAAAACCATACTTTTTAAGAACATTCCAGGAACATCCGCAAACGCAGACGTCGGCTTTCAGGGAAGACGGCATTCGTTTGAATAAATATCGACGAGCGACGACGAGACGTCTCTTGGGCATTAGCATAGAATTCGTTTGAGAAATACGCGAGGTAGCACGTGTAACGATCGAAGAGTCGCGCGATCGTTAGAGCCGAGGAACGCAAGTCGTTTTGCATGGGGATGACGAAGGGCACATTTGCATAAGACGCGATATTTGCAATAATGCGTCCCCGCCTCGGTGATTCTGATCGAGAACGGCCGTTAACAATCACGCTTAATGATTATTTTTATGCGAAGGCCGGTTTTGTCGAGCGTCAATGCATCAACAATGGCTTCAGCGAGTCTTTTCTCCTATCTATTTCTAGTTCTTAGACGAGACAAGTTGTTTTCACATTTATTTCTGCGCCGTTGAAAGTGCGTTAGGACGCACCTTCCATGTCCCATCCAATCTCTCGTGTCTTATACACACATGTATAATTTAATAGCAGTGTTATTTTGGGCGGAGATTATAAATATCGCCGTTCGATTCTTTTTGCGTTCGAGCTCATCATTCTCGCCGGTAAAGTTTTTTGACCTACCAAAGCGGCGTCGCGAGAAGACTTTCTGCTAATGAAAGTGCGATGCTAGTAAAAAGAAATAAAAGAAAGTTATTTTCGGCGAACAGTTCCGCATAATGAGAGTCCCTTTTCCGTCTGCAACCTGGTCTCTCATAGTTTTACAAACAAGAAAAAATTGTAATTCGATAGATCTTGATCAAAAGAGTTCAGGCTAACGGTTAATCGGCGAAGAACCAGCGTGAGAGATGATAATTGACGACGATCTTCCGCGATTCCCGAAAACGCGAAATAAAGACTGTTCCCAACCGTGGGTCAGCGCGTTGCTGGACCGCAGCCGCCAATAGATCCCTCTGCGCGAAGTGTCCTCGTCGTTCGGGGGACACCACCGATTTCGCTCCTTTTTCCGTTTGAGGCGTGCCCAACTGCCTTAATCAGCGAGTTCTGAGCGACCACTGCCACAACACGTCGCGCGCGCCGAGCGCGACTTTACTCTTTTAGCAAAATGAAGGAATGAAGCTGAACGTGGGAGTTCCGCGTTCTCTCTCGCGTGCAGACGAACCTTCGGGAGTGACGCGGACACGGACACGTGCATTTCGTTCCCTAGTGTAAATAGATAGATATTTAAGAATCGTCTCCCTCTGCCGTTTCTCCTTCGATTAACATATATATATATATATATATATATATATATATATATACATATATATATTAGATAGATTTTAATAATTTATTCTCTAGCTAGAGAGAAATCTTCTCGTATTTATATTACGATAATATTACATGTATGTCGCACGATCCAACTCGTACTAGCGTAAACACGCGTTTAGAGGGAATAGTCGATACCTCGAGTTTAGAGCGCCGGCAAGAGAGAGGAGAGAGTTAGAAAGTGAGAGAAAGGAGAGGGTGTGCCTCTCAAAGGGTGGCAGAATTTGGCTGTCACGATCGACGGTTTTGAAAAAGAAAACAAAAAAAAATCTCGTCTCGGTTATTGTAAATGCCGCAAGGGAACAAGCATTGTAAGAAGACTGTTTATTGTCAATTTCAATAAGGATCATTAACTTAGGAAGCCACGAATTATAATAATTACTCGAGTTAATTCCTCAGCGTCACGCACATCTGTGAGTGAAGCAAATAAAAAGTTCGAATTTAATACCTCACAGCATCCGTTCCGGTCATGCCTTCCGTTGTCTCTCACGTTTCAGGGCGAGATCCGCGCGGTCTTGGTTTTCGCGCGGTTCGCCAAAAGCTGGAAAAAAAGTTTCTCTTTAAGTTTTAGCCTTACATCGTTTTCTCCCTCGCATGTAATTCTAGCCGTTTGCCGTTTCGTCGGTGAAAATCTGTAAAACATACTCTGTTAGACGTGTTACGAGAACGATCGGATGATTCAGCGTTAAATTATTAATAATCGTATCTTTCTTTGACATTTTCGTACGAATAAACTGTTCAATCGAAAAATATTGTCGTCTGCGTATGTTGCCTTGCCTTTTATTCCGACTACTCCATTAACGTTTGACCAGTTATCCTTTCCAAGGACGGATGGAATATTAATGTTTGTTAAACTTATATTATCTTGCCAACGTTGGACAAGTGAAACGATTAAAATGAATAATGGTGCAATTTGAGTATTGACGATTTTATTTTGCTCTATTAAATAAGAAAAATAAATTTTTATGCATGTTGCACCTTAGAGAAATACGAGTACAAATAAATGCAAGATTATTAAAATCATTATGATTCCATACATCTCAGACTATAGTTAACGTACATGTTAATCGATACATCGTGACTTCATTATTCTCTACAGCCGCACAAGGTAAGTACGTTTCATTTTATAGTGATATTGAAACTGAGATAATATAATTTTTTCTAAATACTAAATACTTCTAAAAATTGATTAATAGGTTAAATAGGAGAAATATATTCCTCACTTTGTGAAATTTTAAATATCTTTGTTACAAGATATATATATATATATGTATGTAAAATATACAAAATTTATTATAGAATTTTGAATTTACGGAAATTAAGTTTATTTAAAAGTGCGCTATTTTGACGTTTTATTATAATTGATTATAATTCGCTTTCAGCTCTTTGATTATTTTAAAATTATGGAAATTTTTAGATTTGATTTCTTCGCTTTACTCGCTGTCACGAAAATAAATCACTGAGTCTGTTTTAGAACTCGTAATTCATTCTGCGTTGGCTTATTTGCTGTTGATGGTTGCTAGCAATTTCCACCTGAACTTCTCTCTTCACATTATCAGGTAATTCATCCCACACAGTTTTAGGCACGGGGTCTGAAAAATAACGTTAATCCATCATTCCTAAACGTCATATTTGCAGTTATTTTGAGCTTAAAGCATCCTGTGAATTTCCGTGCAAATTATTTTGTTAAATTTACATTACACTTAAAATAACTATATCGCGTTTCTTAATTAAATTATAATATAGAAATAATTTAATTTCTAATAATTAATTAATTACGTCTGTACTTTATAAAAATCGCTATCAGGATTACTCGTTTTACCTGTACACTTGTACATTAAATCCGACCAGGTGATCCTCTCTTGCGAGAAGCAATAGACACCCAGTTTACCACCTTGCAGAGTCGAATCGAACACATTTCCGGAGTCGGTTACCAGCTGCGTGCCCTGATATAGCCAAAATCTAATCAGGCCGATGTTAGGCCTGTGCAACAGATGCCATCTGTACGACACTCTTGGCTGCCAGCCGATTTTGTTTGGATCCCTCCACAGGACCCTCACCTGATTGGGTGTGTCTTCCTTGTGCCAGAGGCTGTTTCGCAGCATCTCGCCCGGTCCAGTATCGGACTGGACGAGTTTTAATATAACTCCGGGTTCGGCTTCAGCGCGGAATGGAGCTGGTTCCCAGTAAACCTGCTCACCTCCCTTCCAGTAAACAACGTAGAAATGTCGATTATCCTGATAAGAGAAGACGAAGCCCACGAAATCGTCATCGTCGTCGTGGTTATCGACGTAGAAGGTTCCTTCAAAGTCCACGTTAGTAAGTTCGTCCGGTCCTGGACAGAGTAAACGATGGAAAAAGTAGAATTAATTATAATCACCTTTCACATTTGTTGAATTTAAGTAGAGTATAGAAATTTATTCAAAGGACTTGGAGCTTTTACGAAGTGTTTGAAATATATGTGCCTTTTTCGTGTAAAATCTTTATGATTTATGATAGATACAAGCTTACCTATCGCGATTCCGGGGTCGCTGTTAAGAAGCTGTTGAATCTCAGCACCTTGATGATGAATTTTCCATACGGGATCCTGTTGCGAGGTACCATAGGGATCGAGAGCGATCGTAACGTATTTACGGAAGTCGGTCGCCCATATTTTACTGTTATTGGGACAGTTGTCGTGGATGTTGATGATCGTGTCGTTGTCATTGTCGTTCCAGCATGCGTCGCCAATGCCGTCGTCTATGTGCACAGAATGTATTAATCTTCACGTTTTCTTTTAATAACACTTCCTTTTTCCCCCCCACAGCTAACGACAGTTAATAATAATAATTAATCTTTCACAGACGACGAACTACGATATCCCGTTTAAAATCGAGAGAGCTTTGAACACAGCAACCTCATGTTTTAAAATAAAATTTTCTCTCTCTCTCTCTCTCTCTCTCTCTCTCTCTCTCTATGTGTGTGTGTGTGGTATAGAAAAGATCATGTTACTGTCTAAACGCTTTCAGAAAAGAGCCCGTTAAAGACTTACGATTAAGGTCACGCTGATCCGGGTTGTAGACGTAAAGACAGTTATCGATCCTGTTGGGCACACCGTCTCCGTCGATGTCGTCGTCGCATTCGTCGCCCTCGCCGTCGCGGTCCACGTCGTTCTGTCCGGGATTCGGTACGTCCGGACAATTGTCCTTGTCATCCTGGATACCGTCCCTGTCGCGATCCGCGTTAGTGTCGCAAACATCTCCAACGCCGTCGGCATCGATGTCTCTTTGGTCAGGATTGCTAATGTCAGGACAATTGTCGCAAGCGTCGCCGATACCATCCATGTCACTATCGCGCTGGTTCGGATTCTTTATTCTCATACAGTTATCTTGAGGGTTGTATATACCTGAACGATATCCCTTTATCAGCGACGTCATTTGATTATTGATAGGTTCGATTAATATTTCTCTAACGTGAAATAAAAAGAAGAAATAACGTGGAACGTGATTTTTTATTGAGAATATCTTCTTATTTCTTTTTAATTGGCATTTGATCCGGATATCCCTTTATCAATGACGTCATTCGCATGTTGATTGCCGATATCTTCAATTAATAATAAACATTCTAGTAGATTAGTAGAATGACGAAGTGATATGGACCACGACTTTTTGTTTCTTCTTATTATTTCGTTTTAATTGATATTTGATCCGGAATTTCTTTTCAACATTTAAAGTTTACCGTCGTCATCCAGGTCGTCATCACACGCGTCGCCCTCGCCGTCGTCGTCATAGTCCTCTTGATGCGGATTCCAATTCAACGGGCAATTATCACAGGCATCGCCAATCTTGTCGTTGTCGCTGTCCAGTTGGTTCGGATTGTAAATAAGCAGGCAGTTGTCGCCCAGATTCAATACGACGTCGTTGTCGGCGTCATCGTCGCAAGCGTCGCCGGTTCCGTCCTCGTCAGCATCTTCTTGGCCGCTGTTTGGTACCGTTGGACAATTGTCAGCATGACAGCGACGGTCGTGGCAGCGAAGGCTCCTGTCGGGGATTCCGTCGTTGTCGCTGTCGGGACCACAGAAATGCCCGTTTCCGGCCCAACCGACATTACACTGAGAAAAATGCAAATTGTATAAATAAATTGTTTTTCAATCAGTAAAATTTAATAATTACTTTTGTTAGAATTAATTAAAAATCATTATAATAATTGCAAATGTCCAGAGAGTAAGAATTAAGATGAGGATTTTTCACTATTTTTCTAAATGATATCTTTTTTGGATTTATTCTACTGAGTTTACATGTAATGTATTTAAATTTTTTGGGATATTTTGCAGCTTTTATTTGCATAAAATTATTCAACTGAACTAGATCCAAGAATTCTGTATAAATTTCGATTTTTTGTTGTAATTATTATAACGATAATATAAGGAAGACACTTACCTTGCATGTATATTCGTTGATGTACATGGAGATACAATGAGCATTGACATCGCAGACCGTCACCATATCTGGACAGACGTCATGCTGAAGATGGCATCCCGCCGTTTGATTGCCAATGTAACCACTTCGACATGGGCCGCATCTGAAGGATCCCTGCGAGAGCGGAGCAACATTCGTATTTGAAACGAAGAAATACGAGTAGATTCTGGGAGATGTTAAAATCTACCTCCGTGTTAATACACTCCGAATAGGGATTACATCCGCCGTTGTTGATCTCGCACTCGTTTATGTCCTGGCAGATCTGTTTCCGCGCCCTGGCTATCTCGATGCCGACGCCTTCCGTCATCGGTCCTGTGTAACCTGTCGGGCATCGGTCGCACCTGTATCCAGGATGGAGATTAATGCATCGCACGCCGGGATGACAGGGTCGCGCCAGCTCGCATTCATTTGCGTCTAGGCAGACCGTGCCGTTGCCCACGTATCCCAGTGGACATGAGCCGCATCTAAATTACATTTGAGAATTGACAAGATCCATAGATCTATAAAGTCTTATTTAAAACATAGAATATAAATTGGAAGAATAATCACAAAGCTAAACAGACATGAGAATTTTCATTATTTCTTTACTAAATTTTTTAATTCGCTAATTACGTAATTATGAAAAATGGATTACTGTTAAAGTTTCCGTACAGAAAGAATTTATTTCTCTAAAAATTATGACCGTGAAATGTTTACTTGAAATACGGTGGACTATGAGTGGGATAGCATTTAACTTCTGGATGACAGGGGTGATGGTCACAGGGGTTTCTCATCCTCTCGCATTTTACACCGTCGCCAACGTATCCGCTTGGACATCTGCCGCATCTGAAAGCAGAATTATGATAAAATTGCGACAGAAATCTTCATGGAATGATGAAATTCCATATAACGATTAAGTTTGTAAAAAATAAGACTGATAAAAAAGTCTTATTCTTTTACAGACTTAATCATTACACAGACAAAACAGTTTTACTAAAGTAATTGAAAAATTGGCTGGATACAGATTTGAAAATAACTGTGTCAGATACATTTCAAAATAATTCTGTAGGACTCTCAAGCTGATTATTAGAATGTCAAAACTTTCATTGCTTGCAAAACTTTTATAGGTTTATATCCGACATTTTTAGACACTTCAGTGAAACAGTTTTTTATGTATAGATTCAGGTGGTGTCGACGATTCTTTTACCTGTAACCATCATTGTCGTCATCGTAGCACCTCACTCCCTGGAAGCACGGCCGTTGAATGCAGGTGATGACGTGAATTTTGGAGCAGATCCGTCCGTCTCCGGTGTAACCGCGACGACAGGGACCACATTCGGGTCCGCTCGGTGTGTTACGGCAATCGACGCCGGGGTAGCATGGGGAGTTATGGTCGCACGTGGACGGCTGCGGTGTTGTCACTACGGAATTACCGGGATCACGGCTCGAATGACGAGTGAATTGCCAATTTTCGGGGGGTTTTCGATAGCCGGTCTCCCATACGCGCCGTGCGTATCGTCGAGCGGGCCCAGAAAATTATGCGACGGCCCAGCGTGTCGTACATGCACGTGCAAGCGGTATACATGTATACGTGTGCTTAAAGAGATCGACTTAAGATCGACGTCGCGGATCCTGCGCATTCTCGATCCTCTTAGAATAAGGACAATGTAGTAGAGATAACAGTGACGCAGTTGCAAAGCTATCGTAGTTTTAATTTAATTTCTGCTGATAGAATATCAAACGTTATCTGAAGAAAATAGAGAAGAGAAGAGAAAGAGAGAGAAAGAGCAAAAAAAAAATCGCGATAATTAATTGCAACAGGATTTTTATATAATTGTAAAATCGTCATTCAAAGAACGATGAACTCGGAGCAATTAGCGACGTTTGATCTTTGTGGATATCGCGTGCTAAAAATGCTTGAGTGAAAGCCTCCCCGCTAACTGCCCATATATTAAAAAAGATATCCAAATGCAAATATGTGTGCTACAGACGCAACGCAAGAATACAAGAGTCACAACAAAATTGAATTTTTCTAACAACAGGCATTTATTGCGTTGTAAGATTGCTTAATACAACTCGTTGCATATAAATAGGTGGTCTCCGCTGATAACGTACAGATTAAGTTGGAGGGTGTGAACGGACGACGCGCGTGAAATAAAGATTAATAAGATTCATTCAACTGGTATTACGATGCGGTTTTGGCTAGTTTCTAAGTTAAAAGAACTGTTATTTTATTTTTTCGAGCACGTGTCCTTTCAATACGACTCACCGATGGGTGTACGACACGCCGCGCAGTTTTCGATCAAATGACGAAGATGCTGGGTTTCCATTCTCTAGAAAAACGAAAGGCAATGAGTCTTTCAAGTTACACGTATCTTTTTCCATAAATTGAATTATAATATAAAAATTGTCGACGATTTTTTTTTTTTGCTAAATGCTTTTATAATAAAACGTTAACTTTACGTAATCTTATTAAAGATTACGTTTTTACTTTATTTTAATAAAAAATCAATGCAAAAGCGTTAATTTAAGATCCATTCCAATTACTGTACTGCTTAATTGCTTAACTTACATTTAGTTCCAGTTCCCTCCAGAGTTTCCTGGTAGCGTTGATTAATTCGTTCAAGGTTTTCACAATTTGATCGTCAGTCTGGCAGACTGGAAAACACTTCTCGTGACAACACGTAAACCGACTTAATTTAACGTCTATTTATCTCACTCACCTCTCTCATCCAGACTCTGGATTCCGATGTCACCTCTCCTGGGCACTCTTTTCGCGGACGATTCATCCGATGAATCCGGCGTATCTACCTGACTCGGATAAGAGTATTTGTCCTGGCCATAGTACGGACTTCGACCAGGTCGTTTGGGACTTTTGGAAGATCCAAACTCAACAGACTCGTCTGATGAAAAAGGATTCTCGTTAGAATCATAAGGACCCGATTCATTAGGTTGTTTAGTAGGACCTGATTGATCCGGTTTATCGAGCCTCGAACTCGACTGATCGGGTTTAGCAGGTCGAGATCCGTCTGAGTAATCATCCGTGTCACTTGATTTCGCAGGAGAAAATGGATCGAAAGAGTCATTTGGACCATATTTATCTGATTTGCTTTTGTCTTCTGGATGACCTGAGCTATCTTTCTTCTTGGATCGATCGCGATCGCTCGGACGATCACGGTGATCCTTCTTGTCGAAAGGTTTCTTGTGATCCCAGGGATGTTTCTTACCGGAAGATGGAAGACCGTTATCCTGATCTGGTATACTTGATCCCCCTCCGTTCATTCCATCACTTGTGTCGATCCCATCAGATCGATCAATAGATTTCGTTTCATTTTTATCGGAATCAATAGGTTGTGTTTTCGGTACACCGGTGTCGAATATCGAAGGTTGCTTCATATCATCTAGATTGTCGGGGCATTGCTCTTTTCTTAACACCTCGGTGATGGTTGCGGACTGATACACTTTCAGCCGGCATTTTCGTTCTCTCAACTAAAAGAATTGTGAAGTGTTTCTTATTGGTTTAATATTATTGCTAATTGCATAAATTGGATTTAAATAAATTGTCGATTTTATCAAATATATATTGCATTTACTATTTTACAAAAAAATGTATACAATATACATATATTAAAGAAAAATTAACCACATTCTTAATACTGTTAAACTGCTGTTAAAATTAATATGACAATTTGAGAAATAATTTTAATTTTGTTAGTAAAAGAAATATACGAGTCCACGAGAATTGTCGAGAATAGAAAGTAACTGTAGAGTTATGACATTGCATTAAGACAGAAAATGTAATAATGTCAGTGACAGAAATAGGGCGCGAATAATTCATTGAAACGAATTCAATTCATCCGAGTAGTCAGGGATCGTTGTGTCTGGGTTGGGTAAGCCAACCAGGTGCACGTAACAGAAGCAACTAGCTTAGGTCTCGTCAACCATATTTGGAAAGGCGTCGTCCCACGTTTGTGGACGTCACGAACAGCACGTAAATAAGAAACTGCCGTACGATCGTAAGCGAAGAAAGCGGCGTCGAGAAATAATATTGAATAAAATCGAAAATATGAGACAAGCGGAAATTTCTTTTTACGTTTAGACCTTGAGGGGCAATTTGTCAAACAATGTAATAGCGGTTGCGCGCTCTTAAATTATTCGGACAAAATGTGCTAATTAACACAACTAAAATCTGTACAGAGGCTGACGTACCGCGTTAGCCCAGATTTAATTTTTTAAGTTTGGGCTATTGTTGAAAATATTCTGTGAAAAATCAAAACTTACTACTTCCACGGACGAACTGTCCTCGGTCTGTGCTATGTCGCGGAAAGTTTTCTTGAACGGTATAGAGCCCTCGTAAATACAGTCGACGTACACGTCCACACGGGGATTAGGCTGCGCCTGATGCACCAGGATAATCAAACTCTGCAGAGGGGTGTTTACCGCGAGACTGTCCACGTTGACGTGCGAGGCACTGCGCCGACCAGAGTGATCGAGACTCTCAAGTATAACTGGAACGACGAACGTTATAAATAAAAATTCAAAGAGATCACGATTTAAATCTGCCAACTCACCGCGCTTTGTTCGCCGATCGAGTAAGAGCACCAGTTTTGTTTTCGTGCCGTGATATTTTACAGCTAACAGAGTCTCAATCGTACCGGTGAAGTGCTTCCTTCTGTCCTTGATGTTGGACAACGCGATAATGAACTCATCTTCGTACAGCACATCCTGCAGGCTCGCGGATAGAGCTGTCGTAAGGCGGCAGGATAAAAGGACAAAAGTAGAATAAGTAAAAACAGTCCTGCGTCGAATAAATCGCTTTTTTGTTAATTAATCAAAAGTTGCAGATATTTACTTTATATGTTTAAAAAAATATATAAATAATCCTGCTACAGAATAGAAGAGTGATCGTAGAAGTGTATTGGTCGCCGATGGCACGTTACCGTCGGGTTTCTTGTCACATCGCGCCGGGAATGTAAAGATCCGTAGACAATAGCGGAAGAAAAATTTTATTTTCGCAGGAAGAGAACGCAAACTGGAGTTGACGCGAATCGATGTAAAGTTCGCCAAGAACTTTGTCAATATGGAATTACTTTCTATAAATATTCATCACTTTCCTAACGCAATCCAAGTCCTTACCTTTGTCGGGTATGACGCTACCGTTGACGGCGCAGACAGCCAACACCCCGAGGATCAGTACGATCGGGATCCGCATTCTGACGCGAGTCGACCCCGACGCACCCCGTGCTAGTATTCGGTGTCGCCCGTGCGTTTCCCGAGAATTAAAAATCTCTCTTTCTCTTTGTCTCAGAACCGCGATGCGGTAAAGTCTGACGGGTATACGACAGCACGCGCGCGGATGCAGAAGGCACGGCCGCCGACTGGAGCGCGGATACGGACCGTTCGCGACTTTATACGTCGCCCACGAGAGTACGGTCTCACGAACGAGATTTCGTGCGTGCTACCTGCGGCCTGATACGCAGCGAGCAGAGAAAACGCTGATGAATTAAGATGAATCAAGATGATTGTTATTTTATTATCTTAAAGATTACAAACTGTAATTATGGTTCTAAAAAAGTGGGACAACGTGACGGACTCATTTTGATGTAAAATTAATCTTGCGGCAATCGTTGCAAATAGAAAGATAAGAATAAAGAAGTAAAGCTCGCTATCAAAATCTTTATTTGCGAATGAAATTTATAATTGAATTGTGGATCGGACGAACGGGAAGGAAGAAATTAATTTATGTAAAGATTTTACGTTTTACTGCATTATTGGATGCGTTGTATTAACCGATTCTGCGATTAAAAGTGAATAGTGGAGTAAGCAGTGTATTAATGCCGTATGATCTGGCTGAATGATTAGTCCTGATATCATCGATACATTACACCGACATTATTGTATGCATCCGCCTACGAGCTGTTTTTAACGATATGAAATAATCATAGCGGAAAGGCGCGTCAGAGCCGGCGCTAATATAAATTAAACGCTTCCTTCTACGGTGACACGAGGAACTTCTCGGTGAAATCGATTAATATACGATACATTCATCCGCACATTAGCATTTCGTTTTTTTTTGTTTTTTTTTGGAGTACTCGCATCTATAAAACTGTCACCATCACCGTAATGATACCTACAGACTAGATATATGCGAAATATTTGAATACGAATCGAATCGAATCTTATCTGGATCGATTTGATTTAAATTTGATTCTGTACGATTTAAATCCGAATTATTTAAAGGATTTTGAATACAAATCATATATTGACAATCTTATAAAATCATATTTAAAATAACTTATATATTATACAATTATTAATATTAATTTTTTTAGATAAAAGTTTATTTTTTATATATTAAAATGCAATTTAACTATAATTATATTGTTAGTTGAATGTTATACTTCAATGATTAGATTTAATTCAATTCGATTCGATCCGACATCAAAAAGCCTTGAATCGCACTCTACTATAGTCCTTACAAATATCGACAACAAAGAAATTCTATATGGAAACAGCAGTTTTATGTATTCATAACTCCGGTTTCTTATTAATGTATTAATTTTTTTCACGGATAAAAAGTCAGTTCAATCTCGGATAGAGTTTCTGTGGCGGGAGTTTAGGTCTTTTCGATGCGATGGACCTTGCAACAGGTATGTAACAATGTCGCTGTAGTGTGCCAGTTACGCGTGTGTGGGAAGTGGTCCCACCTACACATCCACACCAGTTTCAAACCGTAGACATGTTGCAGAAAGCCTAGTTTCCTCCATGGTGATATACACGGTGTCTTCAAAAATAATTAGCGTCTTCTGTCCGAAATTTAATCGTTGAATTCAACGTAGCAATCGAACGCTGCCTATTGAACTTATCAGCGTGATCTGTGCGTAAGAAACGTCGTGACGTTAAATACAATTTTACAAATTGGACGTTTGTGACCTCAACATTATAAATTTTGGAAAACTTCTTTTAATTCTCTTTTGTCGGATTTCATACTTGACGACGTTTCGTCGATGCTTCTGATTTTGCAAGTAGATTAATTAGTCGCAACATCGTGGGACCTCGTAAACTTACGGACGGACTACATCATCGCTATTATCGATTTTAATGTCGCGAGAATGTTTTGTATTTCCGTTTCGATACGTCATGCCGCATTTTTCGTCCACGCGATACACGCGCCGTTACGAACGCGCGGAACGAAAGGGACCGCTTCGCCCGCTGCCGTCATTTCGTCTCCGTCATTAACTACGTTTTAGCCGTGTCGGATGCTGACCGAGACTTTGTGGCCGCGCCGTACCACGCGATCAATTTTACATCCTAATTGACCGACATTGCGGATACTATGTGCGGGTTGAGTCTGATATGTGTAACTAGCCCGTTACATATATACCAGACCCCGGAACGGAGTCACGCGGATTTAACTCAATTCAAGCTGTGAGCTGGCGAATGTTGTAGCGATGCGTCTGATTCCGGGAAAGACGCTCATGATGACTTCCTTACCTGTTATGGACCGAAATACATCATTACGTCTAGCACATTACGTTACTCGAGTAGGAATGGTAGTTAGCGCTATTGTGAATAACTTAAAAATTATCTAAAATTATCTAAAAGAAAGATTAACAAAATGCAAGTATATGTTAAATAAAATAAAAATAATTTAACTTTAAATTTGTGCAAATAAAAGAGGGAACTGTATGTATCATTTTAAGTAGATAATTTTAAATTATTGTTGAGTAATCAATTTATGATATAAAGGCAATGTATTTTTTTTTTTCTAAAACTTTATTCTTAAAAAATAAAAGTTTTCCAAATAATTTAACTAGATAAATTTGAAGACATAATTTTTTTTAAGATATACATAGATGGAGGTAATATACATTTTAATAATTTAATGAAATAAACATTGGTAATCAATATGCATGGCATAAATTAGAAATTATATGTACAACTGTTTTACTATTTATTTATATAAAATATAATATACAGATAGATAGAAAATATGTACAGATAGAAACATACAGATTGATTACGCGAGTTTATTCTTTCAAGTTAACGAAAGAGAATCGCGCAGAACGCAAACGCACACATTTTGTTCGACATATTTTTCTTCCTTATAAAAATATACGGAACATAAGCGGTATATAAATAGCTTATATAACTTGTTTGCACAACCTTGTGTCGCGAAAGTGTTATATATTAAAAAAGAAAAGAACACATACCCGACGAAGCGCGTTTGCGGTTGTATTTGCAGCGTTTGCTTATGTCGTAAGAAATACGTATAAAATAACTTAGTCTACAGAATCTTCTTAGGCATTTAAATATTCTTATCTAACGTCAAAATAAATACATCTAGAGACGAACGAATACAGAGTTCATCCAGGAGAAATCTCCCTTCTTTTTCCACCTTCATCGCGTAACTTCGTCCGAGGATCCTCTTTCCCATCGGGCGCGGCTTGATCGATCACAGATGCATCCGTTTCGCTGTAGCTTAATCTCATCACGCATCTGGCAGAGTAAGACGAGGAACTTTTTAATAGCTCTGCGTTTGCACCGCGATACTGCGATATAGAACCGCGTTCTCGCATTCACGCAGAGACAGATCGCGGCGTCCGCGCGTGTATGCGATCATCATGCCGTAAGATGCAGTTCGCAATAGAAGCGCTGAGAAACTTATTTTCGTAAGAGGACGCAAGGTATTTTGCGCACAAACACCGTCGGCTCAGACGTGTCTATTCGAGCCGGCGTACGTCGCGTTCATTGTCAATCGAGAAGTTTGACTGATAGAGACAGCGGCGTGACCCGGGTCTCGATGGTGGCTGTACGCATCGGCGCCTAGAACGAAAATAGAGATTTTCGTGGAGCTTGAAGCTGTCGAAAGCCCAAATCTCGTCTAATCGACGCCTTGAAAGCTCGGCCGTTTTTCAACGTCCTTGCGTTTCTGCCTCGCCCAGACGTTCGGCGCCGTTCTTTGTTACGGCTTTGTTACAAATTTACGCTTCCTTCATTTCTTCATGCGAAAGCAACAATGCGTGCGATCACTTCTTATATTAATCGCGCGTGGGATTAACAACATGCGGATGCAAAACGCCGTGGGGGAGGATTTACTTATCAATCAGTACTCGAGATAACAAATTACCATTACGGTCATGCGATGAACGCCTGTTATATGTGGTCGGAGGATTAAAGAGGATCGGCAGGGCTATTACGAAAACGGTGAAAATGGAATCTCTGACGTACGCGACGACCGGAAGTTCCATGGTCGTGTTGATGGGCCTCAGAAGAGGATGGGACTGAAGCTTCGCCTGCAAGTAGTACAGGCGACAGGCAGCTGTTAGGCTCGAATGTATTAGTAGAGAGATCGACACGTTTATACAATTCTTTATAAACGGAAAATAATCTTCATGATTCATAAAAATTCATACTTCTTTCATGATGCAATTGTAGACCTTCGTAAAGCGTTAAAATATCTGTTGCAATTGCACACATGGGCAAACGTGACACGCGTTAACGACACATAGAGCGCGGATAATCGAATTAACGCGACGATCATCGCGAATTCGTCCTGAATCGAGTTTTATTTCACGCTCAAATAGAGTATAAATTTTATTATAAGCTGCGAGATCGTTACGTATGCAAATCAAATGTCTAAATTCTTCATGCCAAATTTTGTCGATTAAATAATTCGTAATTTTTAATGAAACATTATATAACGAAATTAATGATGTCTCGGATTAAAAACCTTTTATTGAGAATTTGCATTGTTATTCGTTCGAGATATATACTCACTTTGTTCCTTTGGCGTATGTTGAAGATACCGTAGATGATGGGATTCATGCTCGAATTGGTGCACGCGAAGAAGAAAAGAGCTTTCTGAATGCGTGGGTCAACTTTCAGGGCCGACGGTCGATCGATCCAGTACCTGTTTTCACGCCGATAAAGATCATAGAATTCAATGGACAGTTCCTCAATCTAAGATATTATTTTTTTCTTTTCATAAGACGGAATTTGCGTATCAGTGACCGTGGACGTCGGTCAAAGTCGTATGTATCATCATGTGCATTTTTTACGTCTGTATAATCGGGGTTCGGTGATATTGTTGACTTTTGGAACGCGTGTACCACTGCTCTAGTATCGCAATGAATTTTTAATGCCAACGGGAAAAATACTGCGGAAATTAAAAATAATCGCAGACTTACCAGACGCTCATCACGTAGTAAGGACTCCAGCAGATAATGAAGACGGCGATAATGGTTATCGTCATTTTTAAAGTGCGTATTCGCGCTCGGCTTAGGAAACCGCTCGAGGAACGACGTATTCTGTCTGCAAAAAACGTTTGTTTATTATGTATATCATGATTATATCATTTTATTTATTAACATACAAACTATTACACTCATATTTGTAAATAAAATCACAAGTAGCAGTCACAAAAATTTTTTAACGTTTATATCTACTGCATGTCCGAAGGAAAAGTTATACAATGGTTTGAGGACGAGAAGTTTTTTGTTTTTTCAAAAATTTAACTTTTTGAATTTGTTTAGTTTTTGTAGGAAACTCTGCAATTACATTCGAACAATTACCTTCGCTCTCCTCAGATCTGCGACAAATTTCCATGAAAATACTGGTATAAGTGTAGAATATTACGATCAAGGGGAACCAATACATCATTAGCATGACAAACAAACTATATGAGATTTCATGCACGTACGATGGGAAGACGTTGAACGTTATACATTGGGTATAACAAGTGTAATTTGGATGCGTCTCGAGATGGAACACCAACATCTACGGGAAAAAAACGGAGATACGTTTTATGCCAGTCACGAAACGAAATAACTTCGACATGTCGCAATAATGTTTGTAAAATAAAAGCTAGAGCACCTGCGGCAAGGAACAAAGTACGGAGCCAATCCACGCGAGCATCAGCAATATCTTCCCTCTCCGATAAACATCTAGTATCTGGAGAGGTCGCATCACGGCGTAATATCTGGAAGATGAAGTTACGTGAACGCGTAGTCTTATCAAAAATGTAGCGATCATATCGTAAATCGCACTATCATGTTCTCTAAAATATTGAAAATTGAGCTTGTGCAAATTTTTCAAGCGATTTGTCATTTTAACAAAAAAAATGTCCAAATTTACTTCTGTGGAGTGAAAAATCAGTCTTGTCGAGAGAAAATTGAGTTTGTCCAATTTTCGAGTAATCTTTTATTCTACAAGATTTAGAGGATACAATGTTACACGGAATTGAATATACGATCAGGCGAAGAAAGGAAATGTGAATCGCGAAATGATCGCAGTTTACGGACATGATGTGCTGACCTGTCTATGCTGATGCAAACTATCACGAAGGACGAGAGATAAAGACCGAACGTCCTGAAGAAAGCCATTATGCGACACATCGCGTCCCCTGCCTCCCAGGACACCGTGCTTGCCCATCCGATTTCGAACGGCATCATCAGGAACGTCACCTGGACATAAGATGCGACACGTCTCATGTCGGTTTCTAAATTTAAGCGCGAGCGACGAAAACGATTGCTTTATCGTAAGTTTTGCGTCCGAGTCATCGTACTTACGAAAAGGTCAGCGATCGACAAGTGCATCACGAGGTTCTGTATCCGGGACCTGGACTTTCGTTTCTTTATTATGGTCAGCACGGAAATATTTCCAATAGCCGATATCACCATCAGGGTGCTGTAAGTGATTATCGTCACCAAGTGGCTGTCATTGAAGCGCAACTCGATCGGCAAGTCCGCGTGTACTGTGTCGTTGCACTTGAGGCTCTCCCCGTCCTCGGTTTCCCCTAATTGTATCACGTTCCCCATGTCGCGATGTCGTTGTAGATCAATTTATTAATTATCTGAAACTGTTACGTTCAGTCTTGTTAAAAGAGATATCTGTCGCAATTGTTTGTCACAGCTGCATTGTTTTTTTGTTTTAATTGCGAAATTATTTCGAAAAATTCCTCCAACCTTGAGGTTTAACGGGACGATGAAGAAAATATTGAAGAATGTGACTTGTAATGTCTACTGAATTCGATGATATGAACGTGTGAATGCGAGGTACCTCATGCACAACACTTTTAGCTCGGAAAGTTTGGGAAATAATAGATCGGGCTAATGCATCTGAAGAGAATCTGTTCCAGTGGAATACGCAACAATTCGCGCGGCGGCATTCACGTCTCATCGTGACGAATGTTTGCCGGATCGTGTTTATTTGTGTTTAATGATTTGGCATTTAAACATAGCAGCAACGTTACATCACGCCCGAAGGGTTGCATTACATTGAGAAGCAATCTGCGATTCGGTCTGACCGAAACGTGGATAAACTAAAAAAGTGCAGATAAAGAAAAAAACAAGATTAAAATATATAAAGTTTTTCCAAACATTTATTTTTTAAATTTATTGCTACGATGAATTAATGTTACTTTTTGTTACATTTAATCCGTGAAGATAAACATCTGATTTTGTTGCGAAAATTTTTAGTTTTTAAAATTAACTTAATTATTTATAAAAAATATTTAAATATAAAAAGATATCTTAATGCTTTAAAAGTGAAAATAATTTTGAAACAGAAATATGTTTTGCTAGGTGTTTATGCTATTTTGTATCTTACGCGATAAATCGGGGGTAAAATTGCCTTCACTTTGCAGAGCTTCGAGTTGAACGATCGCGTAACTCGTGATTTACATTGTAAATCAGCCAGGCAGAGCGTATCGAGTGCAAAATAATAAATTACGAAGCGACATTCGTCGATCGACTTGTAATCGTTTCGCCCCCGCGCGCTATTGACAACGAACCCTCATCGTGCGGGGTGTGTTATAATACTGATTCGTTTTGCTCACTTCTCGCTGACATACTGAAGCTTCAGCGCAGGTCCGAGCGTGTCCGTAGGTGTTGAAGCTCGAATTAGTTACCGCTACCTTTTGTAACTATTTGCGACGAACTGTTCGAGAACTGGCTATGGTCGCGCTTGTTTTATTTTGCATTAAAAAGAAGAAAAATTTTTTTTGAAACGGGAGATTAGAGAAAGCGAACCCGCATTATTGCGTAAATCTTGATAAATTAAAACCAACCAATGTGGATCGCGTTCCAAAGTACCAAATCTGCCTCACATCATATGCTAAACATGCGTAGAAACACGGAACTAAACTTCGCCCCCGAGGCGCAAAGTGCATCGGGGGGAACACGTTAAGATATCATTAACGAGTTGTTTTTCTTCAATTAATTTGATGTAATAAACTTCGTTTAATCGTGGCGCGCGATTTTTTTTCGGGAGTAAAGTGATATTATTACGCTTGTTTGGGTAGAATTTAATGCACTAATACTATGGCCACCAGTAGACGCAGGAAAGAGGCTGGAAAATATTATCAAGCGTAATATCATTTTGTAACGAGGTCGGCGAGCTTCGAATAAAATTGATGCAGAAAATTGTTCTTGCTCAATTTTTAACATACATATTTTCTACGACGCAGAATGTATGGAGTCTATATAGTATGAAACGTTCGATGAGAGATTTCAATATGTCAGGGGAAAATAATTTTCCTTGGCGAATGCCGATAATTGTCGCGAGCCCTTATCTGGATTCTCGTTATTTTTACAATATAGAATGCGTAGAAAAAGAGAGAGAGAAGGGGGCAGAGGGAGGGAGTAAGAGAAAACGATAACTGATCTGCTTCGATTTCGGTTTAAATAATCGATCGTTTACGCAATTTATTTCATGAAAAAAGACAAACAGCCAGTCAGATGTTTTCGTCCAAGAAGGCCTAGATTAGATTAGAACTAGGAGCTTTGTTTATACGAGATTAGAGGTACGGCCGATCGGAGAAAGCGTGCGTTTTAATTTACAACAATTATATAACTAATTATGTTGAATAACTTTACAGCTATATGAAAAAGTATGTTTATTAATTAATATCGGATTTTATATGACGCAAAACGCCGTGCGCGGGATGTGGTTCTATTGAATGACGTTGTTGATATAGTTCAATTAAGAATCCTCCCTTGTATGAACTCAAATATCGACGTATCGATATAATGTAATTTGTCGAGCAATAAAACCTCATTAAAGTTCCGCGTATTTAGGACGCCTATTGCGTAAAAGATATCAAAATTATAAATTAGAAACATTTAAAAATTAAGAATTTGTTTGTCGTAAAAGGCATAGAAGAACGAAAAAAAATCCATTTGTTTCTGAAATTAAGAAAAGTCAATAATTTCTACATCTGTGAGAATAATTCGCTGGTATTTTTGCAGACAGTAAATAACTGTGATATGACAAAACGTCGATGCCGACGTTTGACGCGACGTTTGTGACGATTTATTCCTAACAAGAGTGATGGTAGAAAGAGATAACTACGACGTGAAGACAATACGATTTATGGTCGTACAACTTTTTCTTCTGTTTCCCTTAAGGGAGTTCCGCTGCTAAATCAAAATAAACAGATTTTCATGAAACATTGTAGAAAAGTTCAAATTAGTGATATAAATTGACTGTCAAAATTTCAGAAACCTGAACTAGCTTGTTATTTAGATATTAAATATTGTATTAACATGGGCTTTTATGGGAATCGATGAAATTTCAGGATTTTTCAGGATTTTTATTGTCGTATTAAACATAAAAGTAATGAACAGATGTTAATGAAACTTTACAATAATACATCTTAGCTGTCCAGAAAAGTACTGTTAAATTTTTGAAACGATGCACTTGCTTGTTTGAGTGTAATAATTGATAAGATAAAAAAAGTTTACAATAATCGAAGTAATAGAGCAGGTAAGTGTGGTAAATGTGTACTAGTGATATAACATAAATTTTAAATTATTGTATTTAGTTATCTAAGGGTGGTATAATAGTGATAAATGTTTATTCTTAATTTAAAAAAAATTATTTTAGTAATGAAGATAGTACTTTATAGCCGATTTTTTTTTTATATTCACCATTATTAATTTTAGACCATATACAGCAAAAAAAAAGAAGGCAACAAAATAGTCATTTGAATATTTTTTTTACTTGAACCCCTGTGCCACTTGTTGTGCCAAACCTGAGCAAAGGAACTCCCTTAAGAGATATTTATATTTGTAAAAAATAAAAAAAACTACTTCTAAACCCTTATCTTTTGTTAGTTAAAAATACAAATTGCAAAAAAATCGAGAAAAGTTGTACGTACATAAATCTGTTTTGATAAAAAAGAGAGGGAAGAGAGAGAGAGAGAGAGAGAGAGAGAGAGAGAGAGAGAGAGAGAGAGAGAGAGAGAAAATAACTACAAAACATTATTTTAATTTTAACAATTCCTTACTCAATGCGACCTTGGAGCTTTGATATAGCTTCAACTTATTCTTGTTTATCTTTGTCCTCTTTAACAACAGATTACAAATTGTAAACTACAAAAATTAATTGACGCTTGTGTCACCGGTTCGAAGGATCGGCTTTCAACAGATTCCGATGCTGAAGAAGTAATCTGGAACCGTGTTTACGACAAAATCTCGTTAGCTGCACTTTTTCAGAAAACCGTGAACTTGCACCGTTTTCGCGGATAATCCCCAATCGCGTCTCACCCTCGCACGAGTACCCGCGGCAATTGAAGAGCGTTCTTCACGTGCGTGGCCTCAATCCGTTTTCTCAACTAGGATCATCGCTGGTACACATCAACTCGACAAAACAGTCAGGGAAAAAAATGCCATATCGCGGCCAGACATAAAAAAAAAGGAGTAGATAGGAAAAAAGAGTCGAGTTCTTATCGTTCTTCACCTTCTACGTTGAAATGTCGAACGCGCCGTCGAGTATCGCGAATTTCGCATTAATACAGGGCGGAGGGGAGGGATATGATCACACGCACGTGATTGACGACTGCAAGAAATGACGGAACTCGATACCAGTATAATTAAGCGCGCGATGATCGGCGCGGGACTGCCGATCCCGCGGAATGCTCGCGGTTTACCCGCCGACACTTAGGCCGGCGTCAAGGGTCAAGTGTCAAATCTTTGCTGATAGGACTAACGTGTCGGAGACAGTGCCGTCGGTCGAGCACACAATCGGAGTGTGACCGGAGTGACCATTCGGAGGCGGAGGCGGAGATCAAAGTGAATGAATCGTACGCGGGCGGATCTATTTGGAGAGAGTATGTCTTTGGAGGTTTCGTCATAGATTCCCACAGATGTTAGTTAACGCTTCTCTGTCACTTTTTAATGGTAGTGCGGAGAAAGTATTTTGCGTTGTAAACTTGAAATTCTCAAAAGTTTGACTCAATACTTTTCATTGCACTTAAAGGTAACTTTAGTTTCAATTTTTCATACTGATGATAATACTAAGAAGCCAAAAGATGCAGAATTACGACTGAGATGTTAGCACATCATGTAAAAGAATCACATATATAAGATTGATTCTGAAAACTTCATTAACTTTATAATTTTTCTATCTTACATATTTTGCTTTATACATATATATATCTCCTCGTCAAAGCAGCTTAGTGTAAACACGTTCACGAGGTGCTAACAATTGCAAAGATTAGCAAAATGTCGCTGACCGCATGCAGGAAAATTTTCTACTAACGCTAAACGCATTTACTGTACATGAAAAACACACGTGAATAATGATAAGATAAAAAAAAAGAACAAAAATAGTATGACGCAAATTGAAGTCTAAAGTTAGAGTTAAAATCCATAACACTCGCCATGATGTAATATGTTAACAGTTTTTTCTTGTTGAAAAAAGTATACACTACTATTGTACTTGTTTTTTTAAATAAGTATACTTCATCAATATGTAAAACTGTCATCCAAAGATTTAAGACTGATTTATTATTAAAATAGCAGAATCAGTCTATTTGACAAAATCATATTTGCCTGTGCAGAATAAGATATTACTTCCAATATCAATATTATCAATTGCAAATAATGCAATGAGATGTCATAAGTTTCTAAGCAAAGTGTTAATTTTTGAGTACTTAATATATCTATAAAGATGTGTATATACGCGCGTAAATTTGAATACGCTACCAGTTTCCCGCTTCTTCATCACGCGATTGACTTCAGTTCGTCACTTATGAATTCACTACGATGGCGCTGAAAATTTTCTTCCAAGAGAAAAGATTGGATTTCCTGCTTAATGCACAACATTTTGGAATATACTTCGTAGAAATGTGTTCTTTCATTAGGTGTAGTAAAACTGCACTGAAATAAAAACAGGCCAAGCAAAAATAAAGTAAATTTTCAGAAATAAAAGAAAGAAAAAATATATAATTAATATAAATAAGACATATATCTACAGTATTATTTTATTATATATTATATTCACATCGATATAAAATGATCTTTTTATTATTTAAAGGAAAATGACAAATTGTGCAATTAGTAATTTTTCTTTAAGTAAATCTACTGATTAAATTAATTATACTTAAGTAATCAGAATTTGATCATAGTTGTACCAGAGAGGAACCTGAGAGCGGTCATCCCGTCGTTTGAGATGTGTTTATGCATCAGCGCCTCTATGTGCACAAAATATGCACATTGAACTATGTAGTCAAATATTCATGAATCCCGTAGGTAATGTGCATGACTATTCACTGTAAGAATATTTACTATCTTTCAATAATTTTCACTTCAGAATTAGTGTATAGTCAATGAAAGGTCAATGTATTTAATTCAATAATTAATAATCAGTAAATGATTATCCAAACAAAATTACCTTTTTTAAAAAAAGGCAAAAAAAAGGCGCCAAGTGTGTGTATGTGCGGCCCTAAAAAAAAAACTATTTTATTAGGTAAATTGTCTTATTATCTTCTCGACGCAAATAATAATATAAAATAAATGCGCCAATTATAAGAATATTTATACAAAATTTATTTATTATAATCCTATCTAAAAAAGGCATGTAAAGTCAATTGCTCGCATTTCTCGAAGTTTATTATTGTCGCTTTTCCGCGATGCCGATTGGTTCTCTCGCTGCGCATACTTCGTGTTGCAAGAGTAGCTGTCATTGCAATTTTGACAGCTGTCAAATTTGTTAAATATTATTTATACATTTATTGTTGTAATTTATTTTTAAAAAGTAAAAAATAAAAAGTTAAGTAGCGCGCGCGAAGCGAGGAGGGAGCACGGAGTGAGCGAGTGAGTGAGCGAGGAGGGAGCGAAAAGTAAGCGAGTGACTGAGCGAGGAGTGAGCGAGTGAGTGAGCGAGGAGTGAGCTAAGAGTGAGCAAGGAGTGAGCGAGGAGTGAGCCGGGAGTGAGCCAGGAGTAAGCCAGTAGTGAGCCGGGAGTGAGCCAGGAGTGAGTCAGGAGTAAGCCAGGAGTGAGCCAGGAGTGAGCGAAGAGTGAGCCGGGAATGAGCCAGGAGTGAGCCAGGAGTGAGCGAGGAGTGAGCCGGGAGTAAGCCGGGAGTGAGCCGGGAGTGATTCAGGAGTGAGCCAGGAGTGAGCCGGGAGTAAGCCGGGAGTGAGCCGGAAGTAAACCAGGAGTGAGCCGGGAGTGAGCCGGGAGTGAGCCGGGAGTGAGCCGGGAGTGAGCCAGGAGTGAGCCGGGAGTGAGCGAGGAGTGAGCCGGGAATGAGCCAGGAGTGAGCAAGGAGTGAGTCAGGAGTGAGCGAGTGAGCGACTGGCTGGCTGGTTGGCAGTGAGTGAGTAAGTGAGTGAGTGAGTGAAGAGTGAGCCAGGAGTGAGCAAGGAGTGAGCGAGGAGTGAGCGAGGAGTGAGCCGGGAGTAAGCCAGGAGTAAGCCAGGAGTGAGCCGGGAGTGAGCCAGGAGTGAGTCAGGAGTAAGCCAGAAGTGAGCCAGGAGTGAGCGAGGAGTGAGCCGGGAGTGAGCGAGGAGTGAGCGAGGAGTGAGCGAGTAATGAGCGAAAAGTGAGCCGGGAGTGAGTCGGGAGTGAGTCGGGAATGAGCCAGGAGTGAGCAAGGAGTAAGCCAGGAGTGAGCCAGGAGTGAGCCAGGAGTGAGCCAGGAGTGAGCGAGGAGTGAGCCGGGAGTAAGCGAGAAGTGAGCCGGAAGTGAGCGAGGAGTGAGCGAAGAGTGAGCGAGTAGTGAGCGAAGAGTGAGCCGGGAGTGAGCCGGGAGTGAGTCGGGAGTGAGCCGGGAATGAGCGAGGAGTGAGCCGGGAATGAGCGAGGAGTGAGCGAAGAGTGAGCCGGGAGTGAGCCGGGAGTGAGCCGGGAGTGAGTCGGGAGTGAGTCGGGAGTGAGCCGGGAATGAGCAAGGAGTAAGCCAGGAGTGAGCAAGGAGTAAGCCAGGAGTGAGCCGGGAGTGAGCCGGGAGTAAGCCGGGAGTGAACCGGGAGTGAGCCGGGAGTGAGTCGGGAGTGAGTCGGGAGTGAGTCGGGAGTGAGCCGGGAATGAGCAAGGAGTAAGCCAGGAGTGAGCAAGGAGTAAGCCAGGAGTGAGCCAGGAGTGAGCCGGGAGTGAGCCGGGAGTGAGCCGGGAGTGAGTCGGGAGTGAGTCGGGAGTGAGCCGGGAATGAGCAAGGAGTAAGCCAGGAGTGAGCCAGGAGTGAGCCAGGAGTGAACCAGGAGTGAGCAAGGAGTAAGCCAGGAGTGAGCCAGGAGTGAGCGAGGAGTGAGCCGGGAGTGAGCGAAAAGTGAGCGAGGAGTGAGCGAGTAGTGAGCGAGGAGTGAGCCGGGAGTGATCCGGGAGTGAGTCGGGAGTGAGCCGGGAATGAGCGAGGAGTGAGCCGGGAATGAGCGAGGAGTGAGCGAGGAGTGAGCCAGGAGTGAGCGAGTGAGTGAGTGAAAAAGGGAGGAAGGGAGTGAGCAAACAAGCGAGCGTAACTAGATAAATATGTAGCTAGGTAGCTAGGTGCTAGGTAGCAGTAAGTATGCAAGTAGGTATGTATGTTGGTCTGTATGTATCTAGGTAGGTATGTAGGTATGTATGTATGTATGCATATATGTATATATATGTATAATTAAACTTTAAATTTTTTTATTCAAAATTACAGAAGACGTTTGATCCTATCTAAAAAAGGAGATGTTAAATCAAATCGAATTTATTGTTGCCGCTTTTCCGAGATGCTGATTGGCTGTCTCGCTATCGCGTTGTTAAGTGCATTGTGACTTCTTCACTTCGTGTCATTTCCAGCTGTCAAACTACTTCGTGTCATTTTCAGCTGTCAAACTGTCACTTTTGATAGTTGATTGAAATAATTACAAAAAATCAGAGAAAAAGAAAAAAAAGCCAAATAAAAAATATACAAGAGGAAGAGAGAGAGAGAGAGAGAGAGAGAGAGAGAGAGAGAGAGAGAGAGAGAGAGAGAGAGAGAGAGAGAGAGAGAGAGAGAGAGAGAGAGAGAGAGAGAGAGAGAGAGAGAGAGAGAGAGAGAGAGAGAGAGAGAAAGAGAGTGAAGGGGGGGGGGAGAAGTAAGAATCCTTTCTAAAAAAGAGCATGGCATCGATACTCGCATCTCTCGAAGTATTGTTGTCGCTTTTCCGCGATGCCGATAAAACGTGTGTGAAGTTAGCATCTCAAAGTTTAGCATCTTATAAAAATACTGCAGAATTAGTTGCATCCAGCATAGTTCTACAGTTCTTGATAGGTTTCAACAATAGTTCCGCTAAATTACCTATTTTAATTAAATTTTTATAAATGAGATGCTAACTTCCAGAATCACATAATAGCATCTCAACGTATTTCGAATATACGACCACAGAGAAGACTAAATCTATAGAGTTCTATCGTTTAGAGACGTCCTATCAATAGTACAGACGATTAAATTAATGAAAAAATAATTTTTTGTTACAAAACATACGCATATATGAGTGTACGTTTGCGCACGTGGATTTGGTGTAACTAGCATCTCAGACAGACAAAATTAATTAATTAAAAAATTTTAAAAGTATTTTTCAACAACTATCTAAATGGAAAACTTATATTTATAGGCCTAGACATGAGATGCTGGTTGAATATCGACAGTTCTATTTCTTTTAACGCAGTTCCCATATAGATACGGACGCGTACAATAATTTTCTAAAGAATTTCGGTAATATAAATAATTAAAACATTTTTTAAACAATTATTTTACCCGGAAAACTTGAATTTTGAGAGCTAGACGTGAGATGCTGATCAAATATCGACAGTTCAATTTATTTTAACGCAGTTCTCATATTGTTCAGGACGCGTACAATAGTTTTTTTAAAAGTTACGTTGTTATAATTAATTAGAAGATTTTTTAAACAATTATTATGCCCGAAAAACTTGAATTTTGAAGTCTAGACGTGAAGTGCTAATCGAATATCGACAGATTTATTTATTTTAACGCAGTTTTCATATAGTTCCGGACGCGTACTATAATTTTCTAAAAAGTTCCGGGGATATAATTAATTAAAACACTTTTTAAACAATTATTTTGCCCTAAAAACTTGAATTTTGAAGGCTAGACGTAAAGTGCTAATCAAACATCGACAGATTAATTTATTTTAAAGCAGTTTTCATATAGTTCCGGACGCGTACAATAATTTTCCATAAAGATAAGGTGTTATAATTATTAAAAACATTTTTTAAACAATTATTTTTCCCCAAAAACTTGAATTTTGAGGGCTAGACGTGTAGTGCTAATCGAATATCGACAGATTAATTTATTTTAACGCAGTTTTCATATAGTTCCGGACGCGTACAATAGTTTTCTAAAAAGTTATTGTGTTATAATTAATTAAAACATTTTTTAAACAATTATTTTTCCCCAAAAACTTGAATTTTGAGGGCTAGACGTGTAGTGCTAATCGAATATCGACAGATTAATTTATTCTAACGCAGTTTTCATATAGTTCCGGACGCGTACAATAGTTTTCTAAAAAGTTATTGTGTTATAATTAATTAAAACATTTTTTAAACAATTATTTTGCTCTGAAAACTTGAATTTTGAAGGCTAGACGTAAAGTGCTAATCGAATATCGACAGATTAATTTATTTTAACGCAGTAGTCATATAGTTCCGGACGCGTGCAATAATTTTCTATAGAGATAAGGTGTTATAATTAATAAAAACATTTTTTAAACAATTATTTTTCCCCAAAAACTTGAATTTTGAGAGCTAAACGTGTAGTGCTAATTGAATATCGACAGATTAATTTATTTTAACGCGGTATTCATATAGTTCCGGACGCGTGCAATAATTTTCTATAGGAATAAAATGTTATAATTAATTATAACATTTTTTAAACAATTATTTTTCCCAAAAAACCTGAATTTTGAGGGCTAGACGTGTAGTGCTAATTGAATTTTGAAAGATTAATTTATTCTAACGCAGTTTTCATATAGTTCCGGACGCGTACAATAGTTTTCTGAAAGGTTATTGTGTTATAATTAATTAAAACATTTTTTAAACAATTATTTTGCCTTGAAAACTTGAATTTTGAAGGCTAGACGTAAAGTGCTAATCTAATATCGACAGATTAATTTATTTTAACGCAGTATTCATATAGTTCCGGACGCGTGCAATAATTTTCTATAGAGATAAGGTGTTATAATTAATAAAAACATTTTTTAAACAATTATTTTTCCCCAAAAACTTGAATTTTGAGGGCTAAACGTGTAGTGCTAATCGAATATCGACAGATTAATTTATTTTAACGCAGTATTCATATAGTTCCGGACGCGTGCAATAATTTTCTATAGACATAAAGTGTTATAATTAATTATAACATTTTTTAAACAATTATTTTTCCCAAAAAACCTGAACTTTGAGGGCTAGACGTGTAGTGCTAATTGAATATCAACAGATTAATTTATTCTAACGCAGTTTTCATATAGTTCCGGACGCGTACAATAGTTTTCTAAAAAGTTATTGTGTTATAATTAATTAAAACATTTTTTAAACAATTATTTTGCCCTGAAAACTTGAATTTTGAAGGCAAAACGTAAAGTGCTAATCAAATATCGACAGATTAATTTATTTTAACGCAGTATTCATATAGTTCCGGACGCGTGCAATAATTTTCTATAGAGATAAGGTGTTATAATTAATAAAAACATTTTTTAAACAATTATTTTTCCCCAAAAACTTGAATTTTGAGGGCTAGACGTGTAGTGCTAATCGAATATTGACAGATTAATTTATTTTAACGCAGTATTCATATAGTACCGGACGCGTGCAATAATTTTCTATAAAGATAAGGTGTTGGAATTAATTATAACATTTTTTAAACAATTATTTTTCCCAAAAAACCTGAATTTTGAGGGCTAGACGTGTAGTGCTAATCGAATATCGACAGATTAATTTATTTTAACGCAGTTTTCATATAGTTCCGGACGAGTACAATAGTTTTCTAAAAAGTTATTGTGTTATAATTAATTAAAACATTTTTTAAACAATTATTTTGCCCTGAAAACTTGAATTTTGAAAACTAGACGTAAAGTGCTAATCGAATATCGACAGATTAATTTATTTTAACACAGTATTCATATAATTTCGGACGCGTGCAATAATTTTCTATAGAGATAAAGTGTTATAATTAATAAAAACATTTTTTAAACAATTATTTTTCCCCAAAAACTTGAATTTTGAGGGCTAGACGTGTAGTGCTAATCGAATATCGACAGATTAATTTATTTTAACGCAGTATTCATATAGTTCCGGACGCGTGCAATAATTTTCTATAGAGATAAGGTGTTATAATTAATTATAACATTTTTTAAACAATTATTCTTCAAAAAAAACCTGAATTTTGAGGGTTAGACGTGTAGTGCTAATCGAATATCGACGAATTAATTTATTCTAACGCAGTTTTCATATAGTTCCGGACGCGTGCAATAGTTTTCTAAAAAGTTATTGTGTTATAATTAATTAAAACATTTTTTAAACAATTATTTTGCCCTGAAAACTTGAATTTTGAAGGCTAGACGTAAAGTGCTAATCGAATATCGACAGATTAATTTATTTTAACGCAGTATTCATATAATTTCGGACGCGTGCAATAATTTTCTATAGAGATAAAGTGTTATAATTAATAAAAACATTTTTTAAACCATTATTTTTCCCCAAAAACTTGAATTTTGAAGGCTAGACGTAAAGTGCTAATCGAATATCGACAGATTAATTTATTTTAACGCAGTTTTCATATAGTTTCGGACGCGTACAATAGTTTTCTAAAAAGTTATTGTGTTATAATTAATTAAAACATTTTTTAAACAATTATTTTTCCCAAAAAACCTGAATTTTGAGGGCTAAACGTGTAGTGCTAATCGAATATCGACAGATTAATTTATTCTAACGCAGTTTTCATATAGTTCCGGACGCGTACAATAATTTTCTAAAAAGTTATTGTGTTATAATTAATTAAAACATTTTTTAAACAATTATTTGCCCTGAAAACTTGAATTTTGAAAGCTAGACGTAAAGTGCTAATCGAATATCGACATATTAATTTATTTTAACGCAGTATTCATATAGTTCCGGACGCGTGCAATAATTTTCTATAGAGATAAGGTGTTATAATTAATTATAACATTTTTTAAACAATTATTTTTCCCAAAAAACCTGAATTTTGAGGGCTAGACGTGTAGTGCTAATCGAATATCGACAGATTAATTTATTCTAACGCAGTTTTCATATAGGTCCGGACTCGTACAATAGTTTTCTAAAAAGTTATTGTGTTATAATTAATTAAAACATTTTTTAAACAATTATTTTGCCCTGAAAACTTGAATTTTGAAGGCTAGACGTAAAGTGCTAATCGAATATCGACAAATTAATTTATTTTAACGCAGTATTCATATATTTCCGGACGCGTGCAATAATTTTCTATAGAGATAAGGTGATATAATTAATTATAACATTTTTTAAACAATTATTTTTCCCAAAAAACCTGAATTTTGAGGGCTAGACGTGTAGTGCTAATCGAATATCGACAGATTAATTTATTCTAACGCAGTTTTCATATAGCTCCGGACTCGTAAAATAGTTTTCTAAAAAGTTATTGTGTTATAATTAATTAAAACATTTTTTAAACAATTATTTTGCCCTGAAAACTTGAATTTTGAAGGCTAGACGTAAAGTGCTAATCGAATATCGACAGATTAATTTATTTTAACGCAGTATTCATATAGTTCCGGACGCGTGCAATAATTTTCTATAGAGATAAGGTGTTATAATTAATAAAAACATTTTTTAAACAATTATTTTTCCCCAAAAACTTGAACTTTGAGGGCTAGACGTGTAGTGCTAATCGAATATCGACAGATTAATTTATTCTAACGCAGTTCTCATATAGTTCCGGACGCGTACAATAGTTTTCTAAAAAGTTATTGTGTTATAATTAATTAAAACATTTTTTAAACAATTATTTTGCCCTGAAAACTTGAATTTTGAAGGCTAGACGTAAAGTGCTAATTGAATATCGACAGATTAATTTATTTTAACGCAGTATTCATATAGTTCCGGACGCGTGCAATAATTTTCTATAGAGATAAGGTGTTATAATTAATAAAAACATTTTTTAAACAATTATTTTTCCCCAAAAACTTGAATTTTGAGGGCTAGACGTGTAGTGCTAATCGAATAACGACAGATTAATTTATTTTAACGCAGTATTCATATAGTTCCGGACGCGTGCAATAATTTTCTATAGAGATAAGGTGTTATAATTAATTATAACATTTTTTAAACAATTATTTTTCCCAAAAAACCTGAATTTTGAGGGCTAGACGTGTAGTGCTAATCGAATATCGACAGATTAATTTATTTTAACGCAGTGTTCATATAGTTCCGGACGCGTACAATAGTTTTCTAAAAAGTTATTGTGTTATAATTAATTAAAACATTTTTTAAACAATTATTTTGCCCTGAAAACTTGAATTTTGAAGGCTAGACGTAAAGTGCTAATCGAATATCGACAGATTAATTTATTTTAACGCAGTTTTCATATAGTTCCGGACGCGTACAATAGTTTTCTAAAAAGTTATTGTGTTATAATTAATTAAAACATTTTTTAAACAATTATTTTTCCCCAAAAACTTGAATTTTGAGGGCTAGACGTGTAGTGCTAATCGAATATCGACAGATTAATTTATTTTAACGCAGTATTCATATAGTTCCGGACGCGTGCAATAATTTTCTATAGAGATAAGGTGTTATAAATAATTATAACATTTTTTAAACAATTATTTTTCCCAAAAAACCTGAATTTTGAAAGCTAGACGTGTAGTGCTAATCGAATATCGACAGATTAAATTATTTTAACGCAGTTTTCATATAATTTTGGACGCGTGCAATAATTTTCTATAGAGATAAAGTGTTATAATTAATAAAAACATTTTTTAAACAATTATTTTTCCCCAAAAACTTGAATTTTGAGGGCTAGACGTGTAGTGCTAATCGAATATCGACAGATTAATTTATTTTAACGCAGTTTTCATATAGTTCCGGACGCGTACAATAGTTTTCTAAAAAGTTATTGTGTTATAATTAATTAAAACATTTTTTAAACAATTATTTTTCCCCAAAAACTTGAATTTTGAGGGCTAGACGTGTAGTGCTAATCGAATATCGACAGATTAATTTATTTTAACGCAGTATTCATATAGTTCCGGACGCGTGCAATAATTTTATATAGAGATAAGGTGTTATAATTAATAAAAACATTTTTTAAACAATTATTTTTCCCCAAAAACTTGAACTTTGAGGGCTAGACGTGTAGTGCTAATCGAATATCGACAGATTAATTTATTTTAACGCAGTTTTCATATAGTTCCGGACGCGTGAAATAGTTTTCTAAAAAGTTATTGTGTTATAATTAATTAAAACATTTTTTAAACAATTATTTTTGCCAAAAAACTTGAATTTTGAGGGCTAGACGTGTAGTGCTAATCGAATATCGACAGATTAATTTATTTTAACGCAGTATTCATATAGTTCCGGACGCGTGCAATAATTTTCTATAGAGATAAGGTGTTATAATTAAGTATAACATTTTTTAAACAATTATTTTTTTCAAAAAATCTGAATTTTGAGGGCTAGACGTGTAGTGCTAATCGAATATCGACAGATTAATTTATTCTAACGCAGTTTTCATTTAGTTCCGGACGCGTACAATAGTTTTCTAAAAAGTTATTGTGTTATAATTAATTAAAACATTTTTTAAACAATTATTTTGCCCTGAAAACTTGAATTTTGAAGGCTAGACGTAAAGTGCTAATCGAATATCGACAAATTAATTTATTTTAAAGCAGTATTCATCCAGTTCCGGACGCGTGCAATAATTTTTTATAGAGATAAGGTGTTATAATTAATAAAAACATTTTTTAAACAATTATTTTTCCCCAAAAACTTGAATTTTGAGAGCTAAACGTGTAGTGCTAATTGAATATCGACAGATTAATTTATTTTAACGCGGTATTCATATAGTTCCGGACGCGTGCAATAATTTTCTATAGAGATAAGGTGTTATAATTAATTATAACATTTTTTAAACAATTATTTTTCCCAAAAAACGTGAATTTTGAGGGCTAGACGTGTAGTGCTAATTGAATTTTGAAAGATTAATTTATTCTAACGCAGTTTTCATATAGTTCCGGACGCGTACAATAGTTTTCTAAAAAGTTATTGTGTTTGAATTAATTAAAACATTTTTTAAACAATTATTTTGCCCTGAAAACTTGAATTTTGAAGGCTAGACGTAAAGTGCTAATCGAATATCGACAGATTAATTTATTTTAACGCAGTATTCATATAGTTCGGGACGCGTGCAATAATTTTCTATAGAGATAAGGTGTTATAATGAATAAAAACATTTTTTAAACAATTATTTTTCCCCAAAAACTTGAACTTTGAGGGCTAGACGTGTAGTGCTAATCGAAAATCGACAGATTAATTTATTTTAACGCAGTTCTCATATAGTTCCGGACGCGTACAATAGTTTTCTAAAAAGTTATTGTGTTATAATTAATTAGAACATTTTTTAAACAATTATTTTGCCCTGAAAACTTGAATTTTGAAGGCTAGACGTAAAGTGCTAATCGAATATCGTCAGATTAATTTATTTTAACGCAGTATTCATATAGTTCCGGACGCGTGCAATAATTTTCTATAGAGATAAAGTGTTATAATTAATAAAAACATTTTTTAAACAATTATTTTTCCCCAAAAACTTGAATTTTGAGGGCTAGACGTGTAGTGCTAATCGAATATCGACAGATTAATTTATTTTAACGCAGTATTCATATAGTTCCGGACGCGTGCAATAATTTTCTATAAAGATAAGGTGTTATAATTAATTATAACATTTTTTAAACAATTATTTTTCCCAAAAAACCTGAATTTTGAGGGCTAGACGTGTAGTGCTAATCGAATATCGACAGATTAATTTATTTTAACGCAGTGTTCATATAGTTCCGGACGCGTACAATAGTTTTCTAAAAAGTTATTGTGTTATAATTAATTAAAACATTTTTTAAACAACTATTTTGCCCTGAAAACTTGAATTTTGAAGGCTAGACGTAAAGTGCTAATCGAATATCGACAGATTAATTTATTTTAACGCAGTTTTCATATAGTTCCAGACGCGTACAATAGTTTTCTAAAAAGTTATTGTGTTATAATTAATTAAAACATTTTTTAAACAATTATTTTGCCCTGAAAACTTGAATTTTGAAGGCTAGACGTAAAGTGCTAATCGAATATCGACAGATTAATTTATTTTAACGCAGTATTCATATAATTTCGGACGCGTGCAATAATTTTCTATAGAGATAAAGTGTTATAATTAATAAAAACATTTTTTAAACAATTATTTTTCCCCAAAAACTTGAATTTTGAAGGCTAGACGTAAAGTGCTAATCGAATATCGACAGATTAATTTATTTTAACGCAGTTTTCATATAGTTTCGGACGCGTACAATAGTTTTCTAAAAAGTTATTGTGTTATAATTAATTAAAACATTTTTTAAACAATTATTTTTCCCCAAAAAACTGAATTTTGAGGGCTAGACGTGTAGTGCTAATCGAATATCGACAGATTAATTTATTCTAACGCAGTTTTCATATAGTTCCGGACGCGTACAATAATTTTCTAAAAAGTTATTGTGTTATAATTAATTAAACCATTTTTTAAACAATTATTTGCCCTGAAAACATGAATTTTGAAAGCTAGACGTAAAATGCTAATCGAATATCGACAGATTAATTTATTTTAACGCAGTATTCATATAGTTCCGGACGCGTGCAATAATTTTCTATAGAGATAAGGTGTTATAATTAATTATAACATTTTTTAAACAATTATTCTTCAAAAAAAACCTGAATTTTGAGGGTTAGACGTGTAGTGCTAATCGAATATCGACGAATTAATTTATTCTAACGCAGTTTTCATATAGTTCCGGACGCGTACAATAGTTTTCTAAAAAGTTATTGTGTTATAATTAATTAAAACATTTTTTAAACAATTATTTTGCCCTGAAAACTTGAATTTTGAAGGCTAGACGTAAAGTGCTAATCGAATATCGACAGATTAATTTATTTTAACGCAGTATTCATATAATTTCGGACGCGTGCAATAATTTTCTATAGAGATAAGGTGTTATAATTAATAAAAACATTTTTTAAACAATTATTTTTCCCCAAAAACTTGAACTTTGAGGGATAGACGTGTAGTGCTAATCGAATATCGACAGATTAATTTATTCTAACGCAGTTCTCATATAGTTCCGGACGCGTACAATAGTTTTCTAAAAAGTTATTGTGTTATAATTAATTAAAACATTTTTTAAACAATTATTTTTCCCCAAAAAACTGAATTTTGAGGGCTAGACGTGTAGTGCTAATCGAATATCGACAGATTAATTTATTCTAACGCAGTTTTCATATAGTTCCGGACGCGTACAATAGTTTTCTAAAAAGTTATTGTGTTATAATTAATTAAAACATTTTTTAAACAATTATTTTGCTCTGAAAACTTGAATTTTCAAGGCTAGACGTAAAGTGCTAATCGAATATCGACAGATTAATTTATTTTAACGCAGTAGTCATATAGTTCCGGACGCGTGCAATAATTTTCTATAGAGATAAGGTGTTATAATTAATAAAAACATTTTTTAAACAATTATTTTTCCCCAAAAACTTGAATTTTGAGAGCTAAACGTGTAGTGCTAATTGAATATCGACAGATTAATTTATTTTAACGCGGTATTCATATAGTTCCGGACGCGTGCAATAATTTTCTATAGGAATAAAATGTTATAATTAATTATAACATTTTTTAAACAATTATTTTTCCCAAAAAACCTGAATTTTGAGGGCTAGACGTGTAGTGCTAATTGAATTTTGAAAGATTAATTTATTCTAACGCAGTTTTCATATAGTTCCGGACGCGTACAATAGTTTTCTGAAAGGTTATTGTGTTATAATTAATTAAAACATTTTTTAAACAATTATTTTGCCTTGAAAACTTGAATTTTGAAGGCTAGACGTAAAGTGCTAATCTAATATCGACAGATTAATTTATTTTAACGCAGTATTCATATAGTTCCGGACGCGTGCAATAATTTTCTATAGAGATAAGGTGTTATAATTAATAAAAACATTTTTTAAACAATTATTTTTCCCCAAAAACTTGAATTTTGAGGGCTAAACGTGTAGTGCTAATCGAATATCGACAGATTAATTTATTTTAACGCAGTATTCATATAGTTCCGGACGCGTGCAATAATTTTCTATAGACATAAAGTGTTATAATTAATTATAACATTTTTTAAACAATTATTTTTCCCAAAAAACCTGAACTTTGAGGGCTAGACGTGTAGTGCTAATTGAATATCAACAGATTAATTTATTCTAACGCAGTTTTCATATAGTTCCGGACGCGTACAATAGTTTTCTAAAAAGTTATTGTGTTATAATTAATTAAAACATTTTTTAAACAATTATTTTGCCCTGAAAACTTGAATTTTGAAGGCAAAACGTAAAGTGCTAATCAAATATCGACAGATTAATTTATTTTAACGCAGTATTCATATAGTTCCGGACGCGTGCAATAATTTTCTATAGAGATAAGGTGTTATAATTAATAAAAACATTTTTTAAACAATTATTTTTCCCCAAAAACTTGAATTTTGAGGGCTAGACGTGTAGTGCTAATCGAATATTGACAGATTAATTTATTTTAACGCAGTATTCATATAGTACCGGACGCGTGCAATAATTTTCTATAAAGATAAGGTGTTGGAATTAATTATAACATTTTTTAAACAATTATTTTTCCCAAAAAACCTGAATTTTGAGGGCTAGACGTGTAGTGCTAATCGAATATCGACAGATTAATTTATTTTAACGCAGTTTTCATATAGTTCCGGACGAGTACAATAGTTTTCTAAAAAGTTATTGTGTTATAATTAATTAAAACATTTTTTAAACAATTATTTTGCCCTGAAAACTTGAATTTTGAAAACTAGACGTAAAGTGCTAATCGAATATCGACAGATTAATTTATTTTAACACAGTATTCATATAATTTCGGACGCGTGCAATAATTTTCTATAGAGATAAAGTGTTATAATTAATAAAAACATTTTTTAAACAATTATTTTTCCCAAAAACTTGAATTTTGAAGGCTAGACGTGTAGTGCTAATCGAATATCGACAGATTAATTTATTTTAACGCAGTTTTCATATAGTTCCGGACGCGTGAAATAGTTTTCTAAAAAGTTATTGTGTTATAATTAATTAAAACATTTTTTAAACAATTATTTTGCCAAAAAACTTGAATTTTGAGGGCTAGACGTGTAGTGCTAATCGAATATCGACAGATTAATTTATTTTAACGCAGTATTCATATAGTTCCGGACGCGTGCAATAATTTTCTATAGAGATAAGGTGTTATAATTAAGTATAACATTTTTTAAACAATTATTTTTTCAAAAAATCTGAATTTTGAGGGCTAGACGTGTAGTGCTAATCGAATATCGACAGATTAATTTATTCTAACGCAGTTTTCATTTAGTTCCGGACGCGTACAATAGTTTTCTAAAAAGTTATTGTGTTATAATTAATTAAAACATTTTTTAAACAATTATTTTGCCCTGAAAACTTGAATTTTGAAGGCTAGACGTAAAGTGCTAATCGAATATCGACAAATTAATTTATTTTAAAGCAGTATTCATCCAGTTCCGGACGCGTGCAATAATTTTTTATAGAGATAAGGTGTTATAATTAATAAAAACATTTTTTAAACAATTATTTTTCCCCAAAAACTTGAATTTTGAGAGCTAAACGTGTAGTGCTAATTGAATATCGACAGATTAATTTATTTTAACGCGGTATTCATATAGTTCCGGACGCGTGCAATAATTTTCTATAGAGATAAGGTGTTATAATTAATTATAACATTTTTTAAACAATTATTTTTCCCAAAAAACGTGAATTTTGAGGGCTAGACGTGTAGTGCTAATTGAATTTTGAAAGATTAATTTATTCTAACGCAGTTTTCATATAGTTCCGGACGCGTACAATAGTTTTCTAAAAAGTTATTGTGTTATGAATTAATTAAAACATTTTTTAAACAATTATTTTGCCCTGAAAACTTGAATTTTGAAGGCTAGACGTAAAGTGCTAATCGAATATCGACAGATTAATTTATTTTAACGCAGTATTCATATAGTTCGGGACGCGTGCAATAATTTTTTATAGAGATAAGGTGTTATAATGAATAAAAACATTTTTTAAACAATTATTTTTCCCCAAAAACTTGAACTTTGAGGGCTAGACGTGTAGTGCTAATCGAAAATCGACAGATTAATTTATTTTAACGCAGTTCTCATATAGTTCCGGACGCGTACAATAGTTTTCTAAAAAGTTATTGTGTTATAATTAATTAGAACATTTTTTAAACAATTATTTTGCCCTGAAAACTTGAATTTTGAAGGCTAGACGTAAAGTGCTAATCGAATATCGTCAGATTAATTTATTTTAACGCAGTATTCATATAGTTCCGGACGCGTGCAATAATTTTCTATAGAGATAAAGTGTTATAATTAATAAAAACATTTTTTAAACAATTATTTTTCCCCAAAAACTTGAATTTTGAGGGCTAGACGTGTAGTGCTAATCGAATATCGACAGATTAATTTATTTTAACGCAGTATTCATATAGTTCCGGACGCGTGCAATAATTTTCTATAAAGATAAGGTGTTATAATTAATTATAACATTTTTTAAAACAATTATTTTTCCCAAAAAACCTGAATTTTGAGGGCTAGACGTGTAGTGCTAATCGAATATCGACAGATTAATTTATTTTAACGCAGTGTTCATATAGTTCCGGACGCGTACAATAGTTTTCTAAAAGTTATTGTGTTATAATTAATTAAAACATTTTTAAACAACTATTTTGCCCTGAAAACTTGAATTTTGAAGGCTAGACGTAAAGTGCTAATCGAATATCGACAGATTAATTTATTTTAACGCAGTTTTCATATAGTTCCAGACGCGTACAATAGTTTTCTAAAAAGTTATTGTGTTATAATTAATTAAAACATTTTTAAACAATTATTTTGCCCTGAAAACTTGAATTTTGAAGGCTAGACGTAAAGTGCTAATCGAATATCGACAGATTAATTTATTTTAACGCAGTATTCATATAATTTCGGACGCGTGCAATAATTTTCTATAGAGATAAAGTGTTATAATTAATAAAAACATTTTTTAAACAATTATTTTTCCCCAAAAACTTGAATTTTGAAGGCTAGACGTAAAGTGCTAATCGAATATCGACAGATTAATTTTATTTAACGCAGTTTTCATATAGTTCGGACGCGTACAATAGTTTTCTAAAAAGTTATTGTGTTATAATTAATTAAAACATTTTTTAAACAATTATTTTTCCCCAAAAAACTGAATTTTGAGGGCTAGACGTGTAGTGCTAATCGAATATCGACAGATTAATTTATTCTAACGCAGTTTTCATATAGTTCCGGACGCGTACAATAATTTTCTAAAAAGTTATTGTGTTATAATTAATTAAAACATTTTTTAAACAATTATTTGCCCTGAAAACATGAATTTTGAAAGCTAGACGTAAAATGCTAATCGAATATCGACAGATTAATTTATTTTAACGCAGTATTCATATAGTTCCGGACGCGTGCAATAATTTTCTATAGAGATAAGGTGTTATAATTAATTATAACATTTTTTAAACAATTATTCTTCAAAAAAAACCTGAATTTTGAGGGTTAGACGTGTAGTGCTAATCGAATATCGACGAATTAATTTATTCTTGTTGGATATTCAAGACGGCCGCCCTCATCACGCGGTATACACTTGAGACCTCCCGGCAGGGGTTCTCGACTGCACCATTGGTAACACTGGCGACGTGGACCAATAATCGATCGCGGCACTCGCGATACCGAGTGCGACTCTATCGATTATACTCACTTTACTCGAACCGTATACACATTCTTTTTTTTCTTACTTTTCCTTCTTCAGTTAATACATCCAAATATATCTCTCCACCGTCGAGTATTCAACCGTAATTACTTTTGTACTCATCGACACCTTGTAATACTGTGCTTTACTAAATACACGAAATCGTGTAACATTGTCTAAAGTGTTTATTTTCTCGTCGTCACCCACTACCTCGAGCTTATAGGTTATGGGCCCAGACTAACGCACTTCTTGTCGCACAGCGAGAGATCCGTTTTTCTGCATCGCGTCACTAAGACAGCGAACTGCCTTGTGAAGTTTAGTGTCGGTCGCAACAATCGCAAAAACCGTACAGTCAATCTCGCACACACGGACAAAGACAATGGCATATAGCACCATAAACTCGACTCGCCTAGAACTCCTATCTAAGGACAATTATGACACGTGGAGGATACAAGCGGAAGCCCTACTGATAAAAAACGATACCTGGGGCTATGTTTCTGGAGAAAAACCAAGACCAGTCGTGTCAACCGACCCGAACACGAGAGCGTCATCCCAAGCCGCATACGACGCGTGGACTACCGAGGATCGCAAAGCCAGGTCAGATCTCATCCTTTCTATACATCCGTCTGAATTAAAGCAAATCAAAGGTTGTGATACTTCCAAAAGCGTCTGGGACAAGCTGGAATCAATCTACGCGTCCAAGGGGCCTGCGCGCAAGGCAGCCCTGCTGAAGAATCTCATGCTGCGGAAGATGCCAGAGGATGGGAACGTAAAGGATCATCTAAACGACCTTTTCGACGCAGTGGACAAATTACAATCCATGAACGTCGAAGTCAATAGAGACATGCTCGCCATCATCTTATTGTATAGTCTTCCAGACAGCTATGACACCTTCCGATGTGCCATAGAGTCTCGTGACGATCTGCCAGACGCCGAGACATTAAAGATAAAGATAATTGAAGAGAGCGAAGCCAGGAAACGACGATCACCAGAACGGACGTCCAACGCGCTGCTCGCAAAACAGTCTAGTCGACAAGTGCCAACGCATAAGAATAAGACGGGAAAGGAAAACAAGCGCTCTTCCCCTTCCAGGGAAAAACGAATAAAATGCAACTATTGCAAGAAGAGTGGACACAAGGCTGCAAACTGCTTTGCCAAACGGAACTCCGAATCTAAGACGAGTCACGCGACAGAAACGGCATTATTAACGGATGATACAGGAAAATCAAAGGGATGGTGCTTGGATAGCGGCTGCACCTCCCACCTTTGTAACGACAAAGAATTGTTCGTCAACACCGCGAATATCTCCAGCGGATTGAAGCTTGCGAACAACGAGGTCACAAAAGTCCGAGCGATGGGAGACGTCAGGATAACGGCTTCAGTAAGCAAGGACGAGAGGAAGATAAGGCTCAAGGACACCCTATTTGTCCCGGATATAAGAACCAATCTTCTATCAGTGGCTAAGATTGTCGACAACCAACACGAAGTGCTCTTCACCAAGAATCATGCCGTTGTTCGGGATACCCGAGGCAACACAACTATGATCGCCAAACGTATTAATAATTTGTTTTATTTACAGGAGAGTCCACACCATGCATACGCGGCCACCGACAACGGGCATGCGCGAATCCGAACGTGGCACGAACGGCTCGGACACCTGAACGCAAGGGACGTCGCAAAGATGTACAATACTCAAGCGGTCATCGGCATGAAGCTCGATTCCAATCTCACTACGATCGACTGCAAGATATGCGCTGCGGGAAAGCTTACACAAGCACCGTTCCCAACGAGAGGCCCAAGAACCTCCGGGGTATTGGACATCGTACACACAGACGTATGCGGACCCATGCGACAGGAATCCGAGGGCGGAGCTCGATACTTCGTCACCTTTATTGACGACTACAGCCGCTGGTGTGAAGTCTATTTCATACGAAGCAAGAGCGAGGTCCCCGAGAAATTCAAAGAATTCATGAACTTAGCTGAGAGGCAAACCGGACGAAAAATCAAGGCCATTCAGTCCGATAACGGGAAAGAATATTGTAATGCCACCATGGACGCATTACTCAAGGAACATGGCATCACCCGTCGTTTGACAGTGCCTCATACGCCCGAGCAGAATGGCACAGCGGAGCGCAAAAACAGAACGCTCGTGGAAGCAGCAAGATGCATGATCATTCAATCGGGACTACCTCCATCACTATGGGCTGAAGCCATCGCGACCGCCAACTACATACGGAACCGGTGCACCACAAAGAGCATAGATTCAGGGACACCCTTTGAAAGATGGACGGATCGACGTCCGAACATCGCACACATGCGGATATTCGGAAGCAACGTATTCATTCTGGATAAATCCCCAGGGAAGGGAAAATTCGACCCTCGAGGACAGGATGGTATCTTTGTCGGTTATTCCGATAAGTCTAAGGCGTACAGGGTATGGAGTCCCAAGGACAAAAGGATCTACGTCTCCCGGGACGTCAAATTCTTCAATGAATTTAATACGAAAGAAACATTCGAGGACATCGTAACGTCAGAAACGAAGAGCGGTCGTTCCAGGATCTTGAGATTCGAAGAAACGGAAGTAGGACCGAACCAATCAGATACAACAACCGACCAATCAGACGATCATGAACCAGTCGAAGCAATTACTGAGGACGATGGAGAGACAGACATCGTCGACACGCCCAAACGAAAGGCCGGGCGACCAAAGGGAGCTGTGCGAAAATTAATCGTTCCGACCAAAGATTACAATCTACGGAGTCGTACACAAGGTCAAGGACCGACGTCTACGGCCATCGAGCTATCTTCGGACGATGACACGGAGCCACATGAATCCATGTACGCATTTTTGGCCAGTGAAATCCCGCTGTCACAAGCAATCAACGGCGAGGATGCCTCTGAATGGAAGGACGCCATCCACGACGAGATCGAGAGCCTTGTAACCAACGACACGTGGGAGCTCGTTGATCGACCCGATGACTGCAATGTCGTAGGATGCCGAATTGTCTTGCGAAACAAATTCCGTGCGGACGGAAGCCTAGAGAAGAGAAAGGCAAGGATCGTGGCAAGAGGATTTTCTCAGCGGCCAGGAATCGACTTCCAGGATACCTTTGCGCCAGTGGCGCGACTGAGTTCGTTGAGGATGCTTGTCGCCATATCAGCTCAAACAGGAGCGTCGATATCCCAGCTAGACATTACCTCAGCATACCTACACGGAGACATGGACAATACGGTATACATGGAAGTACCAAAGCTTCTAGACGAGATGCTTGCAAGAATCGCGAGAGACGTCTCCGACAGAAACACGCAGAGCAAGGCAAGGAAGATGCTGTCCAGCCTTCGACAGGGACATAAGGTCTGCCTATTACGGAAGGCGATATACGGGCTGCGTCAATCCGGCAGACAATGGCACTTTAAGCTCAGCCGAGTACTCAAAGGCGCTGGCCTAATCCCGACGAACGCCGATTCGTGTGTTTACGTCGACAAGTATAAAACAATATTCTTATTAGTTTACGTCGACGACATCTTGATCGTTACCAAAGATAGCAAGCGCAAGGACGATATCGTCAAAGCATTAAGCGAACAATTCGCCATCAAGGATCTCGGAGTGGCGAAATACTGCTTGGGTATTGAGATCATCAGAAACGGAGATAATATACTTCTCTCCCAGGCAGGTTACATCAAGAGTCTGCTGGCCAAGTTCGAGATGACAGATTGTAAAGGCGCTGCTACACCATTGACTCAAGGCTTCAAACCGGTTGCAATAAACCAAGACAACGACATGTCATTGCCTTTTAAGGAGCTTGTGGGGAGCTTAATGTACGTGGCGGTCGCCACTAGGCCGGACATTAGTCATGCTGTAAGCATGTTAAGCCAATTCAACCAACGTTACGATCGAATCATTTGGAAGGAAGCTAAGCGAGTGCTTAGATATTTGAAGAGCACCTCTTCCTTAGCCCTATGCTTCAAACCAACCACAAGAGGTCTGTACGGATACGTCGACGCGGACTGGGGAAATTGCCCACTCGACAGGCGATCGTACACAGGCATGGCATTTATTCTCGGCGGAGCTGCAATCTCGTGGGAATCCCGCAAACAGAGAACGGTCGCCCTTTCGTCCACCGAGGCGGAATACATGGGGCTAACAGACGCAGCGAAAGAAGCTATCTACTTCATCGGATTCTTAAAGGAACTAGGTCTCGACGACCTGACCAACGTCGTCATCTTTAACGATAATCAAGGAGCAGGGGAACTGGCCCGCAATCCGGTATATCATGGCAGAACGAAGCATATTGATGTGCGATTCCATTTCATTCGTGAAGCGCTCCGCAATTGGTCCATACAACTCAGATACAAGCCCACAAATGAAATGCCTGCCGATGTCCTCACCAAGGGACTGACCAGCGGAAAACATGAACTTTGCGTCCGAGGACTGGGGCTAGACAATGTGTCCGTAGAAAAACATCCACATTGAGAGGGGGTGTTGGATATTCAAGACGGCCGCCCTCATCACGCGGTATACACTTGAGACCTCCCGGCAGGGGTTCTCGACTGCACCATTGGTAACACTGGCGACGTGGACCAATAATCGATCGCGGCACTCGCGATACCGAGTGCGACTCTATCGATTATACTCACTTTACTCGAACCGTATACACATTCTTTTTTTTCTTACTTTTCCTTCTTCAGTTAATACATCCAAATATATCTCTCCACCGTCGAGTATTCAACCGTAATTACTTTTGTACTCATCGACACCTTGTAATACTGTGCTTTACTAAATACACGAAATCGTGTAACATTGTCTAAAGTGTTTATTTTCTCGTCGTCACCCACTACCTCGAGCTTATAATTCTAACGCAGTTTTCATATAGTTCCGGACGCGTACAATAGTTTTCTAAAAAGTTATTGTGTTATAATTAATTAAAACATTTTTTAAACAATTATTTTGCCCTGAAAACTTGAATTTTGAAGGCTAGACGTAAAGTGCTAATCGAATATCGACAGATTAATTTATTTTAACGCAGTATTCATATAATTTCGGACGCGTGCAATAATTTTCTATAGAGATAAAGTGTTATAATTAATAAAAACATTTTTTAAACCATTATTTTTCCCCAAAAACTTGAATTTTGAAGGCTAGACGTAAAGTGCTAATCGAATATCGACAGATTAATTTATTTTAACGCAGTTTTCATATAGTTTCGGACGCGTACAATAGTTTTCTAAAAAGTTATTGTGTTATAATTAATTAAAACATTTTTTAAACAATTATTTTTCCCAAAAAACCTGAATTTTGAGGGCTAGACGTGTAGTGCTAATCGAATATCGACAGATTAATTTATTCTAACGCAGTTTTCATATAGTTCCGGACGCGTACAATAATTTTCTAAAATGTTATTGTGTTATAATTAATTAAAACATTTTTTAAACAATTATTTGCCCTGAAAACTTGAATTTTGAAAGCTAGACGTAAAGTGCTAATCGAATATCGACATATTAATTTATTTTAACGCAGTATTCATATAGTTCCGGACGCGTGCAATAATTTTCTATAGAGATAAGGTGTTATAATTAATTATAACATTTTTTAAACAATTATTTTTCCCAAAAAACCTGAATTTTGAGGGCTAGACGTGTAGTGCTAATCGAATATCGACAGATTAATTTATTCTAACGCAGTTTTCATATAGGTCCGGACTCGTACAATAGTTTTCTAAAAAGTTATTGTGTTATAATTAATTAAAACATTTTTTAAACAATTATTTTGCCCTGAAAACTTGAATTTTGAAGGCTAGACGTAAAGTGCTAATCGAATATCGACAAATTAATTTATTTTAACGCAGTATTCATATATTTCCGGACGCGTGCAATAATTTTCTATAGAGATAAGGTGATATTATTAATTATAACATTTTTTAAACAATTATTTTTCCCAAAAAACCTGAATTTTGAGGGCTAGACGTGTAGTGCTAATCGAATATCGACAGATTAATTTATTCTAACGCAGTTTTCATATAGTTCCGGACTCGTACAATAGTTTTCTAAAAAGTTATTGTGTTATAAATAATTAAAACATTTTTTAAACAATTATTTTGCCCTGAAAACTTGAATTTTGAAGGCTAGACGTAAAGTGCTAATCGAATATCGACAGATTAATTTACTTTAACGCAGTATTCATATAGTTCCGGACGCGTGCAATAATTTTCTATAGAGATAAGGTGTTATAATTAATAAAAACATTTTTTAAACAATTATTTTTCCGCAAAAACTTGAACTTTGAGGGCTAGACGTGTAGTGCTAATCGAATATCGACAGATTAATTTATTCTAACGCAGTTCTCATATAGTTCCGGACGCGTACAATAGTTTTCTAAAAAGTTATTGTGTTATAATTAATTAAAACATTTTTTAAACAATTATTTTGCCCTGAAAACTTGAATTTTGAAGGCTAGACGTAAAGTGCTAATCGAATATCGACAGATTAATTTATTTTAACGCAGTATTCATATATTTCCGGACGCGTGCAATAATTTTCTATAGAGATAAGGTGATATTATTAATTATAACATTTTTTAAACAATTATTTTTCCCAAAAAACCTGAATTTTGAGGGCTAGACGTGTAGTGCTAATCGAATATCGACAGATTAATTTATTTTAACGCAGTATTCATATAGTTCCGGACGCGTGCAATAATTTTCTATAGAGATAAGGTGTTATAATTAATAAAAACATTTTTTAAACAATTATTTTTCCCCAAAAACTTGAATTTTGAAAGCTAGACGTGTAGTGCTAATCGAATAACGACAGATTAATTTATTTTAACGCAGTATTCATATAGTTCCGGACGCGTGCAATAATTTTCTATAGAGATAAGGTGTTATAATTAATAAAAACATTTTTTAAACAATTATTTTTCCGCAAAAACTTGAACTTTGAGGGCTAGACGTGTAGTGCTAATCGAATATCGACAGATTAATTTATTCTAACGCAGTTCTCATATAGTTCCGGACGCGTACAATAGTTTTCTAAAAAGTTATTGTGTTATAATTAATTAAAACATTTTTTAAACAATTATTTTGCCCTGAAAACTTGAATTTTGAAGGCTAGACGTAAAGTGCTAATCGAATATCGACAGATTAATTTATTTTAACGCAGTATTCATATATTTCCGGACGCGTGCAATAATTTTCTATAGAGATAAGGTGATATTATTAATTATAACATTTTTTAAACAATTATTTTTCCCAAAAAACCTGAATTTTGAGGGCTAGACGTGTAGTGCTAATCGAATATCGACAGATTAATTTATTTTAACGCAGTATTCATATAGTTCCGGACGCGTGCAATAATTTTCTATAGAGATAAGGTGTTATAATTAATAAAAACATTTTTTAAACAATTATTTTTCCCCAAAAACTTGAATTTTGAAAGCTAGACGTGTAGTGCTAATCGAATAACGACAGATTAATTTATTTTAACGCAGTATTCATATAGTTCCGGACGCGTGCAATAATTTTCTATAGAGATAAGGTGTTATAATTAATTATAACATTTTTTAAACAATTATTTTTCCCAAAAAACCTGAATTTTGAGGGCTAGACGTGTAGTGCTAATCGAATATCGACAGATTAATTTATTTTAACGCAGTGTTCATATAGTTCCGGACGCGTACAATAGTTTTCTAAAAAGTTATTGTGTTATAATTAATTAAAACATTTTTTAAACAATTATTTTGCCCTGAAAACTTGAATTTTGAAGGCTAGACGTAAAGTGCTAATCGAATATCGACAGATTAATTTATTTTAACGCAGTTTTCATATAGTTCCGGACGCGTACAATAGTTTTCTAAAAAGTTATTGTGTTATAATTAATTAAAACATTTTTTAAACAATTATTTTTCCCCAAAAACTTGAATTTTGAGGGCTAGACGTGTAGTGCTAATCGAATATCGACAGATTAATTTATTTTAACGCAGTATTCATATAGTTCCGGACGCGTGCAATAATTTTCTATAGAGATAAGGTGTTATAAATAATTATAACATTTTTTAAACAATTATTTTTCCCAAAAAACCTGAATTTTGAAAGCTAGACGTGTAGTGCTAATCGAATATCGACAGATTAAATTATTTTAACGCAGTTTTCATATAATTTCGGACGCGTGCAATAATTTTCTATAGAGATAAAGTGTTATAATTAATAAAAACATTTTTTAAACAATTATTTTTCCCCAAAAACTTGAATTTTGAGGGCTAGACGTGTAGTGCTAATCGAATATCGACAGATTAATTTATTTTAACGCAGTTTTCATATAGTTCCGGACGCGTACAATAGTTTTCTAAAAAGTTATTGTGTTATAATTAATTAAAACATTTTTTAAACAATTATATTTCCCCAAAAACTTGAATTTTGAGGGCTAGACGTGTAGTGCTAATCGAATATCGACAGATTAATTTATTTTAATGCAGTTTTCATATAATTTCGGACGCGTGCAATAATTTTCTATAGAGATAAAGTGTTATAATTAATAAAAACATTTTTTAAACAATTATTTTTCCCCAAAAACTTGAACTTTGAGGGCTAGACGTGTAGTGCTAATCGAATATCGACAGATTAATTTATTTTAACGCAGTTTTCATATAGTTCCGGACGCGTGAAATAGTTTTCTAAAAAGTTATTGTGTTATAATTAATTAAAACATTTTTTAAACAATTATTATTGCCAAAAAACTTGAATTTTGAGGGCTAGACGTGTAGTGCTAATCGAATATCGACAGATTAATTTATTCTAACGCAGTTTTCATATAGTTCCGGACGCGTACAATAATTTTCTAAAAAGTTATTGTGTTATAATTAATTAAAACATTTTTTAAACAATTATTTGCCCTGAAAACTTGAATTTTGAAAGCTAGACGTAAAGTGCTAATCGAATATCGACAGATTAATTTATTTTAACGCAGTTTTCATATAGTTCCGGACGCGTGAAATAGTTTTCTAAAAAGTTATTGCGTTATAATTAATTAAAACATTTTTTAAACAATTATTTTTGCCAAAAAACTTGAATTTTGAGGGCTAGACGTGTAGTGCTAATCGAATATCGACAGATTAATTTATTCTAACGCAGTTTTCATATAGTTCCGGACGCGTACAATAATTTTCTAAAAAGTTATTGTGTTATAATTAATTAAAACATTTTTTAAACAATTATTTGCCCTGAAAACTTGAATTTTGAAAGCTAGACGTAAAGTGCTAATCGAATATCGACAGATTAATTTATTTTAACGCAGTATTCATATAGTTCCGGACGCGTGCAATAATTTTCTATAGAGATAAGGTGTTATAATTAATTATAACATTTTTTAAACAATTATTCTTCAAAAAAAACCTGAATTTTGAGGGCTAGACGTGTAGTGCTAATCGAATATCGACGAATTAATTTATTCTAACGCAGTTTTCATATAGTTCCGGACGCGTACAATAGTTTTCTAAAAAGTTATTGTGTTATAATTAATTAGAACATTTTTTAAACAATTATTTGCCCTGAAAACTTGAATTTTGAAGGCTAGACGTAAGGTGCTAATCGAATATCGACAGATTAATTTATTTTAACACAGTATTCATATAGTTCCGGACGCGTGGAATAATTTTCTATAGAAATAAGGTGTTATAATTAATTATAACATTTTTTAAACAATTATTTTTCCCAAAAAACCTGAATTCTGAGGGCTAGACGTGTAGTGCTAATCGAATATCGACAGATTAATTTATTCTAACGCAGTTTGCA